>NC_046163.1:17588574-17654937 GCF_011064425.1 Rattus rattus | reverse complement strand
CTGTGCACCAGGGTTCCAGATGGGTTTTGGTGTTTTCCTCTGGAATCAGTAATGTGTGCAGAGAGCAGTCTCTTCTGGTTTCGCAGGCGTGTCTGCCTCTCTGAAGGTTTAGCTCTCCCTCCCACGGGATTTGGGTGCAGAGAACTGTTTATCTGGTCTGTTTCCTTCAGGTTCCGGCGGTGTCTCAGGCAGGGTTCCTACCTCTCCTGGGCCCTCTCCCACGGGAGCCCAGAGGCCTTATACAGTTTCCTCTTGGGCCAGGGATGTGGGCAGGGGTGGGCAGTGTTGGTGGTCTCTTCCGCTCTGCAGCCTCAGGAGTGCCCACCTGACCAGGCAGTGAGGTCTCTCTCCCACGGGTTCTGGGAGCAGAGAGCTGCTGCGGGCCGGGATCCGCGGGTGTGAGATGTATATTTATTCTTAAGCTTTAAGTCAGTTTTTGGCATGAGAGATAACAAGAGCACAGAGAGGTTGCTAGACCAAAGAGGGGTGGGGAAGAGTAGGAAGCAGACGATGAAGTGATTACTATGGTAGTCAAGAAGGAGGGACTGATACGCCTCGTCCAATCTGTTTGCTAGGCTTGAGCAGTGGGACACTGAAAGCACTATGGAGGCATTAGCTGAGACCTTAGGAACCAAGGTCCTCAGGGGTCTGGTTGGGTTAGGAGTAAGACGAATGCATATTTGGATAGCTGTCATTTCTAACAATTTGATCTTGGACAGCATCTTCATGTTTTCTAGTACATAGCTATCCTGATGCAAATCAAAAATAAGTCCCCTTAATTCTGTTGGGGGGATAGAAGATAGTAAAATGTAGGTTTCTAGATCTTGTAAGGGATCACTGAAAAAAGGATATGCATTTTAGCAGGAGTTGTAGTCAAAAAGAAATGTATTTGTTCTCTTTCTAGTTCATTACCCAGTTCATTCCCCCAGTTGATTAAAACTCATCATTGCTAGTGGAAATACAGACTTGTACAGCCCCTGTGGAAATTAGCATGGTGACTCTGTCAGACACTGGAAAGAAATCTACCTCAGGATCCAGCTGTACCACTCTTGGGCATACAGAGTTACTTACAGATCCATGTTCACTGCTGATCTATTTATATTTGCCAGAAATCAGAAAAGGTCTAGACGTCCGTCAATTGATGAATGGATAATGAAAATCTGGTATATTTATACAATGGAATGTTATTTAGATGTTAAAGAGACAAATGTATATAATTTACAGATAAATGGATGGAGCTAAATAAAAGTTATCCCAAGTGAGGTAAGCTAGACCCCTCGGAACAAATATTGTATGTTTTCTCTTATATGTGGATGTTAGCTTTTAAATAACTTGGTAAACACATTATAATTCATATAACCACATAAGTTATGTATCAAGTAAGGAACTGGGGGGAGGGGAGGATCTCTAAAAGAAGGGGAAATAAAATATGGAGATATAGAGACAGAGGGGAGAGTAGAGTGGGAGGATAAGATGGGGATGGTGTGGGAGGGGGAGGAAGGGGGAATACAGGGAGGGATAGCTAACCCTAAGGGCCATTTGAGGGGACATGTGAAAACCTACCATTGTAGAAGCTTCTACAGCATTAGTATAGCATAGTATAGTACAGTATAGCATAGTATAGTACAGTATTGGTATAGTCGAGACATTGGCCAAAATGTTCCCATGAAAACCCCATAAACAGTTCAGGCTGTTGTCAAAGTGGTTGAGTGCTCTCTACAAATTGTTGGTAAGGCCCTTTTGCTGAGGACAACACTTGCGTATCTTGTTGAACATGGACAAATTGACCTGGTACCTAACTAGGGCCTTCACCCCTACTGACTGGTGTTTGTCCTACTGGGAGGTACTCTGCATGCCACTGGAGGAGAACCATAACCACCAATCCAAGTACAAATGCTGGTACCCTGTCTGCATGATATGCCGGTGCAATACTGGCACACATGCTTTGTGAGTAACCAACCACGATCTGGTTGGATCAAGGGCAAATCTGTGAGATGCCCAGGACTGCAATAGCTGGTTATTGACAGTTGTATTCCTAAATTTTTGAGGACTCTTCACGCTTATTTCCACAATGGTTGCATTCATTTACCTCTCCCCTCCCCACAATAGTGAATACAGCTTTTTTTCTCACATCTTCTTCTCCAACATTGTCAGATTTGTTGATGATGGGCCTTCTGACTGGGGTGGGGTAGTAACGCAAAGCAGTTTCCATTAACATATTTCTGATAGCTAAGGATACTGAACATTTTAAAAAATGGTTATTGGCCATTTGTACTTAAAAAAAAAAAAAAACAACAACCTGTCTATTCAGTTCATCTGTCCATTGGGTGGTTGGCAGTTTTAATTCCTTGGTATTTGATCTCAGCAATTCTTTGTAAATTCTGAATATTAGCCCCATGTCTAAAGTATAACTTCTAAATTTCCTTTTTTTCTACCCCCCCCCCTTTGAGAGGTCTCAAGTCTGCAGCCCTCACTTTGTAACACAAAGTATCCCCCTCCCTCCTTAGTGCTGGGATTGCAGGTAGAGGGCACCAAGCCTGTCTTTACTGTCTTTTTGGACTATATAGGAACTTACATCGATTCCTTGAAGAGATACGATGAAGTCTCACTCCTAGTTGAGAAGCTATTGGCAACTGATGACTACTGGGAAAGGAAGAGTCATTTTCTTTAAGGGTGTGTCCCTTGGTAGGTCAAGCACACTCCAGTGGAGGACCACACATGCCAAGAGTATATGCGAGCTGCACTTACTGGACTTGATGGGTTTTAAAAACCAAGGACACAAAGTTGGGTATGAATATGGTCAAAATACATTGTACAGCTGGGTGGTGGTGGCCCACACCTTTAATCCCAGCACTTGGGAGGCAGAGGCAGGTGGGTCTCTTAGTTCGCAGCCAGCCTGCTTTACAGTGAGAATTCCAGGACAACCAGGACTACACAGAGGAGCCTAGTCTCAACAACAACAACAACAAAATCCTCAAAGAATATAAAAATAAATTTATTCTTTGAAACAGAACCTCCTTTAAAAGATGTTCTGTCTCTGTAATTCGAAGCTGACATCAGGTCTCTTCAGAGCACTGCCTGTGAGTCTCAGCTCTGCTGTCACAAGAACAAGAGGTGTTTATACAGTTTTCAAAGCTACAGTCAATTTAGCCAGGTTCCCTGAGACCTGCATGGGAATTGTTAATTTTGTATTGCCCACGACAGCTATCTCATTCCTGCTTGTAGAGTTTATAGGAGTTCAGCTACACATGTGATTATACCAGCCATTTCTCAGTCCTGACACCAGTTTCAAATTAAAAACTGACAGCCCTCACCTGATCTTGGGTTCACCCACAGGTCACTTTCTTGTCACTTCAGTTCTCCCCCTATTAAAATGACATCTGTGTTCCTGGAGGCAGTGAGAGGGGCTGTGGGAGTTTAGAATTGTTGGCGGATGAGAATAAGGTGTCTGCTCAGACACTGGTGTGTTCAACTTTGGCCTTTAAGGGGCTAGGGGGCCAGCAATAGCCAATGGATCTCTAGATGCAAGAACAGAGGTTCAGAGAGGTCACTGTCTGAACTCGCACACTAGAACAGATATGTCTTATGAAAAATGGGTTCATCCCACCGAAAGGACAGAAAAATGGAATTATATTATCATCTTATAGTATCCTTTCCACACATTTAAAGATTTTTCTAGATATCTTATTAGTTTTACCTATGGGGAAGTTTTTCCCTCTTAAGAACAATTTAGGAAAATGCCCATTTAAACAAAATGCAAAAACATGTTTGAAATACTACTGCAAAGGATTAGCTGGGACTCTTAAGCATGTATCACTATAATGCTCCCACAAAACATAACAATGTATCATCTTCACATGGCCAAGGAACATGAGGTGGCCTCTAGATTAAACAAGCAAGAAGATTTCTTCTGAGAGACAAGGAATTGACAAAATCATTTGAAATAACGACTTAATGATTTAGCATCTTAAGATAGTATAGCACAATGCAAAGATCCAGTAAGCATGCGTTGAAGATCGTGGGAGGAGATCACAGTCATTGAAGAAGCCATTCCCCATTCCCCACTCATGGTGCTGGGGAATCGATCCCAGGACCTTGTGCATGCTGGATAAGTACATTAGCTCTGAGCCACACCCACAACTCCTAGAAGTTACAGTTTTGAAAAACCATCCTTCCTGATAACGAAAGCTTGTTCTTCCTGTGGTCTAGGCCTTTGCTTTTCAAAAACAAAGTTATTTGCTAAAGACGTTTGTTTTACAATGTAAAGTTCTTTTATTTAAGATTTATTTTTTGAGATTTTGTTTATTTTTATTTTATGTATAGAGGTGTTTTGTCCCCATGTATGTCTGTGTACCACTTGCGTGTAGTGTCCACAAAGGCCAGAGAGGGTGTCAGATTCTCTGAAACGTGAATTCTAGGCTGTTATTGGCATCTACGTGAGTGTTAAAAACTGACCTCAGGTCCTCTGGAAGAGAAGTGAGTGCTCTTAAACCTGACTACCTCAGGGGGCATGGCGGTCTACATTAGGGAGATCCTTGGTGATATATTTAATGACCTGAGTGACCTTCTACTTAACTCCATCACGTTATCTTCGTTTCCTTATTGGAAACCAGGGACAGCTAAGCCACCTACATCCGTGAGCAGTATTGAGTTAACATTGTGCAAAGCACTTAGCATGTTGCTGAGCTTTATCAAGCGGTAGTCAAGTGTTTGCTGGTTGTAAAATGAGGATAATTATAGTACTTATAATTCGAGAGGTTGGTACAAAATAAAAAGTAACCTCTAGACTCATACGTCATTACTTCATAACATTGTTATTGCTAAGTTATTAATAATAATTATTAGTATAACTACAAAGGCCTTATGGTACAATGATTGCATATCTGACTCCTAAGTATCATTACATGTAGACAATAAGGTTGGATTAGCCCCTAGGAATAGGACATTTCTGTGCTTAGGGAGACCACCTTTGGTAGGGACAATGTGGTTACTCACAAGTATCTCCTGCTTAGACAGACAGACGTCTTTGGCCTCAGGCAGGCTGCAGGTTTGGGATGTTTAAGGAGTCAGGGGCTTACATGAAGAGGTCATGGTGGTCTGTGATATGAGCCTCAGAGGGTAGGTTCTGAGAAACACAGGCAAAAAGTGCTCCCTTCAAGGAGATTTGCATACCAAAACCTTGTGCTATAAACCAGATAATAGAAAATGACTTGTCTGAGGTTAAAGATTGCCTTGATTTTATTTAAAATTATTAAGAAATCAGGTTGTGTAGACATAAAGGCTTATATATTTGTATAAGATGAGTTACTCAAAGGTCAGGACAGGAACTCAAATTGCCTGTCATCCCAGACTAGCCATCGATGACACAACAATGAGGTCACCATTTGCCATCTTCTTCCTAAATAAGAGGCAGTATGTTAACACAACTTTATATTCATCTTAATTTAATATATGATAGTCTTATAGAGGTAGTTATTATTTTTGCCTATATTTTATGTTACTATTGAGGTGTAAGAGGCCAAGTTACTTATGGTTACAAAAGTAGGAAGTACTGGAAACGTCATATTTCCCCCACCTCTCCTCCTAACTTAATTTGTATTTAAATGCGCCTTCGCTCTGTTTGGCTGGTGTTTTAGAATCTGTACTATAAAAACACGCGAAGCAAGTGACTGTAGCTGACACCCAGACTCAGAGTAGGGTGAGTCACCAAATCTCCTCATACTTTAAGTATAATAGAAATAATCTACCCTGTGTTTCACAGGGTTAACGCGGAAATGGGATGAAATCAAGCGAGATCACAGAGCTAAGATTCCTGGAATGAGTTCTGCAACAGTTATTTCTTGAAGGTCATAATCTACTTGAAGGATGAGTGTTCCTGTCAGAAAACACTTTTCGATTCCCCCTAAGGTCAAATGTGTTCTCAGTGCTTCATCTGATCCTGTGCTTCTAGTGAACTCGTCAATGTAAAAAAAACATACATCATCTTTCACTCAGATGTTATTGCTAAGGACACATATAAAACGTTGTTAACTAGAAGGGCATTGAACTGTGGATCTCAAACAAAAGTGGTATCTTTGCTCTTTTAGGAAGCTTGAATATGGTGTAACACATACTTCTTGACTCTTTCCAGAAAAATCAGGCAAGTCAGAAATTGCTTCGAAGATATATAACAAGAAGTGTACAGGGAGAGGAGTGTTTGTGTGTCCATGCAATGTATGTATGGATTATTTGGGGCACTGGGGAGATGGACTGGTGGGTAAAGTATTTGTTTTGCATGCAAAAGGACCTAAGAGCTATATAAAGGCCAGATAAAGACCTACAGATCTCTAGCCTCAACACTAGAAGGCAGAATGAGAAAGTTGAGTACTAGGAATTTACTTGCTGGCCAGCCAGACTAGCTAAAACAGCAAATTCCTGGTACAGTAAGAGGTCCTGCCTCAGAACATAAGATAGGGAGTGACAGAGGAAGACAAGGTGACATGAGCTTCTCCCCTCCGAGTGTACCCTCATGGGTGAGTTCATCTGTATACACATGCTAATACACACACACACACACACACACACACACGCACACACATTATTTAGAAAGATAAAATCTGAGGAAGATAGAATAGAATGATAATTACAAAGACATATTTGGCTAGGATGAAATACTAATATGTAATACTTTTTTATTTCTATTTTTTCTTTTATTGGATTTTTTTTCCTTTTTCTTTTTTCCGGGGCTGGGGACCGAACCCAGGACCTTGCGCTTCCTAGGTAATTATTGGATTTTTAAAATTTACATTTCAAGTGTTATTCCCTTTCCTGGTTTCCTGGACATAAGCCCCAAATCCCATCCCCCTCCCCTTCTTCACATTTCATGATAATGATGATGATGATGATGGAGGACTTTAAGAAAGACATAAATAACTTTCTCAAAAAATATGGGACAATACAAGTAAACAAGTAGAAGCTCTTAAAGAAAAACACAAAAGTCCCTTAAAGGATTACAGGAAACCACAACCAAACAGGCGAAATAATTGAACAAAATCATCCAGGATTTAAAAACAGAAATAGAAACAATAAAGAAATCACAAAGGGAGACAACCCTGGAGATAGAAAACCTAGGGAAGAGATCAGGAGTCATAGATGCAAGCATCACCAACAGAACACAAGAGGCCATAGAAAACATTGACACAACCATCAAAGATATTGTAAAATGCAAAAAGCTCCTAGCCCAAAACACCCAGGAAATCCAGGACACAATGAGAAGATCAAACCTAAGGATAATAGGTATAGAAGAGAGTGAAGACTCACAACATTAAAGGGCCTGTAAATATCTTCAACAAAATTATAGAAGAAAACTTCCCTAACCTAAAGAAAGAGATGCCCATAAACATACAAGAAGCCTACAGAACTCCAAATAGATTGGACCAGAAAAGAAACTCCTCCCATCATATAATAGCCAAACACCAAATGAACAAAACAAAGAATATTAAAAGCAGTAAGGGGAAAATGTCAAGTAACATATAAAGGCAAACCTATAAGAATTACACCAGACTTCTCACCAGAGACTATGAAAGCCAGAAGATCCTGGGCAGATGCCATACAGACCCTAAGAGAACACAAATGCCAGCCCAGGTTACTGTATCCAGCAAAACTCTCAATTAACATGGATGGAGAAACCAAGATATTCCGTGACAAAACCATATTTACACAGTATCTTTCTATAAATCCATCCCTACAAAGGATAATAGGTGGACAACTCCAACACAAGGAGGGAAACTAGAAAAAGCAAGAGAGTAATCACCTTGCAACAAACCCAAAAGAAAAGAAACACATAAACATAATTCCACCTCTACCAACAAAAATAACAGGAAGCGACAATCACTCTTCCTTAATATCTCTCAACATCAATGGACTCAATTTCCCAATAAAAAGACATAGACTAACAGACTGGATATGTAAAGAGGACCCAGCATTTTGCTGCATACAGGAAACACACCTCAGAGACAAAGACAGGCACTACCTCAGAGTAAAAGGTTGCAAAACAACTTTCCAAGCAAATGTGGGCAGAAAGTAGTCATCTCCTCTGAGTTCTCAGGAGTGTGTAATACTTTTATCTATGGCCTGAAGGCTGAGTCTAGTTCACCAGCATATATTTTTCTCTAGCTGTGAAATAGGAATGGCTTTAACTTTTTTAAATAATTGGAAAATTATTTATGTTACTTGTGAAAAGTATGTAAGTTTAAAATTCCATTGTCTACATTAAGGTTTTTCTGGGACACAGGCATGTCCATTTGTTTGTAAATTACCTATGGCAGAATGGGCACTGTATATGGGGCACAATGCCTAAAATATTTGCTACCTGGCTCTGTGGAAAACTGGGCCTGGCCCATGCTAGGCCACTTAAAAGCAGCATACTTAAACACTATGAGAAAGTAGACCCCAGATAATAGATCCCCATTAAAAAGATACCTTCTGAAAATAATTTGAGGCTTTGAACTTGTTTTGGCTACAAACTGCCCGTGTACATGGTTCAGATATGACCAATTTTATGACACTTTCTTGACTCTGCCTTGGGAACAACATTTCTCTGTTCTGCTTGAACCCAGCACTGCTGTTCCTTGAGCTCCTGTTTGCTAGAGCTTCCTTCTTTCCCTAGATGGATCCTGAGTTCCCCGAGGAGGAATAGGGTTAGGTGTCTCTAGCCCCACTTTCCCCTCAAGTCAGGAAGCAGTGTTTTCTGCGCAAAGCGACCCAGAATTTGTTGAATGAACACTGACGACTTGGTTCTGCATTTTGAAGACGCTTAACTCTTAGGAGATTATGATACAAAACTCACCCTCTACATTGTCTCCAACGGAGAGCTTTGGGCAACTCGCTTCACCGAAACAATCGGCATCTTGTGTGAGCCGCCGTCAAAGCAGTGTGCCTCAGAGGCCGATGAGGTGACTCAGCCATAAGGTGTGTGGCACCTGCAGGCTCAGAGCCCACAGAGAGGTGGGAGGGGAAAACACACTAAATGGTGTTTTCCCATTTGTTTGTTATTTATTTGTTTATTAAGACAGTGCCTTACTGTGCAGCTCTAGCTGACCTGGCACTTGCTATGTAGACCAGGGTGGCCTTGAACAAACAAACAAACAAACAAACAAAAAACAAAACAAAAAAAAAGAAAAGAAAAGAAAAGAAAAAAGATCCTCTTGCCTCTCCACTCAAGTGATGGTATAAAGGTGTGTGGCTACTTGTGGTATCTAAGAACAGGCAGCAGGCTTTAATGTACATTATTTTCTCTACTTACAGAATGAATTTTACGCTCTAATAGTTTTTCATCTTATTTATTATTTAGTTTTATTTGAAAAAAATACATTTTATCCTAAGAAACAACTTTTTAAATAAGAAAAAAATAAATCTGGACATGCCTTTCTCTATTATTTTCTCATTTGTTCGAACTATTTCACAGTATTCATCTCCTCTCCGATAGTTTTCATTCTCACTGCAAATAGAAGCTTCAGTGTAAAGTTCGAGGATTAAAACATTTATGGCTTACGTCCAAAGAGAAATTTCAGCCTCCTTCGTCAATATGCTGAATTACTGAGGATAAAGTAAAGGAGTGAGCAGTGTGTGTGTTCTTCTGTGTGAGAAGAAGGGGTCTTCTCTAGGTTTGTAAAACCAGCTTTGACAGGGGAAAGAAAAGCAAACACAGTTTTCCTGAGGGAAACACTCTAAAAATGATTGAGTATTGATCATTCTTAATCATTTTCTCTGAACAACTAGGAGTTGTGTTATTGCCAGAGCCGTCAATGAAAAGCAGGTCTGCTCTTTAACCTGTCCCGATTTGCTTTGACGTAATTTTTATCTCAGAGGATTTGGCCACAACATCCATTAGAGCTTCAGAGGCAGTCAGGTCAAATCAATTGTCCACATTGTAGACAGGGTGCCCACCATTTACGGGAATTCTCCTAGCCGTGGTGGAAGAGAGGAAAGGTTAAAAGCTGTGTTGTCATGAACGTATCTCATCCATCTTTTAGGGTACGGGTGACATCCAAACACTGTCTAGGGAACAGGGTGTAGGACTTAAAGTTGCATTTCTGGCCTTATCCACTCATCACCAAATGAGGAACTCACATTCTTGAGCCAGACTGAGTAGCTGCTCAGGCCTCTACGGTGTACACAAAGTGTAGACAGTGCTTAGCAAAGGAGTCTATTGAGAGGTACAGAGTAACTTGAACAACTGATCTCTTGTTGGACCCTTTCCTCTCCCCTATAGCAAGTTCTTCTTCATAGTTACATGATAGAGGAAATTCATGGATCTACTACCATCTATGTTCACTCGAGAAGGAAAGACTGATTTGAGGATTTTGGTAATTGTTTTCAGGAAGAAGCAAGAATGTTTATTGAATATGACATGCTGAACTATATCAAACGATACTTCATGGTGGGCACCAATGACAGATGCAGTCATTCCTCCTGACTTTTTAGTGTGGGGAAGCTGATGTTCAAGTTACAAACCCAGCTTCCTTTTCAAATGGCATCAGTTGCTTGTTAGACTGTGGTTGGAGTCAATGCATCCAGGGACACCTGCCCTGGGATTTTAAGAGACAGGCAAAGCCATTTTCAGCTTTGTAGGATGGGATGGGTTGAAGTGCATATGGCAATAATTAGCTGCTTGTCCTGCTCTGGTATCTAGTGTGTGTACATAGCTTCCCTGTAGAATTTTCCTTTACAGAATTTTTCATGGAAAAGTTGTGTGTGTGTGTGTGTGTGTGTGTGTGTGTGTGTGTGTGTGTGTACACATGCACATGCAGGTACAAATGCACATGTGGCAGCCAGAGATTAATATCAGATGTCTCCCTCAATTACTCCATTTTATTCCTTTTTTTTTTTAGAGCTTCAAGTTTTGTACAATGTATTTTGATCATATCCACCCTTAAATTCTTCCTAGATAGCTATCTTTGTGTGTCCCCCCTATCACCAATAAAGTCTAAAATATTCTTGGTTGATTGGTCTCCAACTTGAGTGTGGTTGGTTTACCAGGGTCTACACTCTTAGAGAACACTGACCCTTCTTTTTCTAGCAGTTACCAATTGCCTCTTGCTCCATGGCTAGTAGGATTGGGTTCTTAAGCTTGCTAGGATTTGATCAGATTTCTTAAATGGTGTCACAATTGCTGTGGTTCATATGTACAGATGTCCTGTTGTGCCCAGGGGATGTTTCCCTGTAGTCATCTACCACCTCTGGTTCTTATGCTGATTGTGCTTTCCTTTCCAAAATGATCAGTGAGACTTAATAGGGGTGTGAGATTGTTGCATGTATACTCGATTTAGGGCTAAGTATTCTGTAATCTCTTACTCTCTGTACCTTGGCCAATTGTTGGTCTCGGTGTCAAATGTGGTGGTTTGAATATGTTTGGTTCAAGGAGTGGTATTACTAGGAGGTGGTGTGGCCTTGTTGGAGGAAGTGTGTCACTGTAGGGGTAGGCTTTGAGATCCTCCTCCTATCTGTCTGAGGAGTTGGTCTTCTCTTGTTGACCTTTGGAACAAGATGTAGAACTCTCAGCTCCTCCAGTGACATGGCTGCCTAGATGTTGCCATGCTCCAATTTGATGATAATGGCTTGAATCTCTGAACCTATCAGCCAGCTCCAATTAAATGTCGTCCCTTATAAGAGTTGTCTTGGTCATGGTGTCTGTTCACAGCAATGAAACCCTAACTAAGACAGTTACCATGTATAACAAATAAATGTTTTTTTTAAGATGATGACTGAAAATACATTGATCTATGGGTATAACAAGTCATTAGTGTTAGGATTTAAATCTCGGCCCATTCCTGGACAGAAGACACTCAAATACCATGGTTCCAAGTGGAGAGGTTTAATGAGAGAAGAGTAGAAGAGAGGAAAGGTGGACATGGGCATATGGAGGGGAGTCATGGGGGCAAGAACATAGAAGAACAAAGAGCAAGAGGGGGAAGAGAGGGTAAGAGGGAATAAGAGAGGGAGGAGGGGGCAAGCAGCCCCTTTTATAGTATCAGGCACAGCTAGCTGTTGCCAGGCAACCGTGGGGCGGAGCATACCTGGCTGCTGCCAGGTAGCTGTGGAGGTGGAGCTTAAACAAAATACCAACATTTAGGAGTCATTTTAATACTATGTTAATGTAGAAAAATTAGGTTCTCTCCTAAGGTTTATGACCTATCTATCCATAGGTTCTTGTCCTGATAATGGTGCTGGGTATGGGCTCATCTTGTGCAACAGGACTTAAACCTAACCAGAAAGTGGTTGATTGCTACCATGATATTCAGGCCAATACAGCACCAGTGGACAAAGCTCTCCAGGCCAGTAACATAGCACACTGTTCTTAGCCAAACATGAAGGATGATTAATTTTCTCCTCAGGTGGCTTGCCTAGCACATTCCAGTCCAATGAAAGCAAGTTAGAAGAGATCCAACTTCTTCTCGATCTGCGTTTTCATCTTTCTTTCTTTCTTTCTTTCTTTCTTTCTTTCTTTCTTTCTTTCTTTCTTTCTTTCTTTCTTTCTTTCTTTCTTTCTTCCTTTTGACAGGTTTTTTCACTGATCCTGGAGTTCATCAATCCCCCTAAGCTGGCTGGCCAAAGAACTTCAAGATCTGCCAGCTTCTACCAACCACTAGTGATTCAATCATTGCCAGAAATGTTACCAAGTCCTTGGGCTGCATGCTACGCCAACTTTTACATAGATGCCAGGCATCCAAACTTAGGTCCCCATGCTTGTGTTGGGGTGCTTTCCTAACTACACCATCTTCCCAGCCCCAGAAAGCAATCCTTTTTTTTTTTTTTTGGCATGAAATTTGTATCTTGGTGGAGAAGAAAATGGCATATGAAAGAGATTTATTTTTGTTTGGGAGACAATCATAAAAATATTGAAATCAGGATACTCTATGCAACTAATATCTTCCAGCCTTCTTCCTGTGTGCTTGCTTTTATTAAAAGAAGGATGTAAACAGAGTCAGACAATGGAAAACAATAATACCCTCGAGAAGGCTTCTAAGTGGATGTTAGAGCCATGTCTTCGGAGTAGGCTGTTTTGATGACCATTTGGAGCAAAGATTGTATTTTACTTGAAATAACAATTAGAAAGCTCTGCCTAGGTATTTCCCTTCGATCTGGGTCTTCTCCATGCTCCTTTGGTCAGATCCTGTTTCCTCTTTCCCAAGAGCAGATGGGACGGAGATGGCTGCAGAGCAAACAGGGGAAGCAAAACCAAAGAGACTGTGTTGGTGACAGGAGGTCACTTCTTAAAAGAACTGGCCATTGGAGCTGGGACTCAGGAATGGGAAGGAGGATTTTGGTTTGGTTTCCTTTTCACTGGTCCTAAAAAAAGCATAATAAGGAATACTTTTTCATCCCCCTCCCTTTCTTTTCCTGTTCACCCAAGTTACAAATATTTTCAGAAATATCAGATCAGAGGAATTTCAAAAACTGGTGGTCAAGACACTCTGGCTTTCAGAGACTCTGGAATGTTTAAATGTATGTCCTGTCAGAGGATAGTTAACACATCTAAGAATGTCCTTAGAAGCTTGCATCTGCTCAAAAACTCCAGAGCCAAATTTCTGCCTAATGCAATTTGCAATAGGTAAAACATTTCTGGTACTAATCGAGTCTCTAGTACAACTGATAGATTCTTAGGCTTTGAACGAAGGAGAGCTGTAGAATAGAATGATTCTCAAGTAATTGGTTGTTTGAGGAGCATAGGCAAAATGTATGCTTTAGAAAACTCAAAATAATGGGACTTCATTTGACCTGAGTATCTGTTACTAGTTATGTTTGCACGTACCTGTGACAGAGACAGAGGATAAGAAGGGTGGAGTCTCTCCCGGAGAATTAAATAAACAGTTAACCCGAAGTAATGGAAAAGAAAAATCCCTCAGCTGGGTGGAGAAGAGCGAGGAAGTGAATGGGACATTAGATTATATTTTCACTTTCTCTGGTAACCTTTTGAGAAAACTCAGAAGAATCGAGAATTTGAAATTTAATTTGAAAATTTAAAACAAGACTATGACATACATGGAAATCCGCTCCTAATGCGATTTAGACCCACCCTGAGACTGCCTGACCCAATCTCCTCAGGCTTTGTGGATGAGGTAAAGCATCAGACCATTGCCCCTTGCCGTTTAGACCTGGTAGAGATATCTGAACATCAACTCGATCTCCGTAAGGACATGGCAGTGTTTCTGTGTAGTTACGAGTTATCGAGAGACATTGGCACAGAGCAATCGGTACACAGTGCATTGAATATCTGGGCAGGGTAATGGCTAAGCAGGGAACATGGTTATTTTTCCCTATTGAGACTCTGTGCTGCCTGACGAGAGTGGACTTTTTTGTCTAGCGTTTTGTTTAACAGAGCCTGCCTTTCTACCCTTGACTCATTGCTCCATTTTTCCTCACTGAACTGATGCTTCATTGTGCTTACTTTTTAGAGTGTGAATTCTGAGAGTGTTTTGCCCTGAGCTGTGTCTCCCCAGAAACCCCCAATGGAACCTGGCACATGACAGGCAGATGAGAAATGTTTGTTAAATAAGTGGATGGATCAACGCATGATCACATTATTATCTTTTTACCAAAACGTTATGTAGCGAAATTGCCCACTTTACTAAGTACATCTGACTTAGAATTAGACTATTTCCAAATAGCAGACATTCTTTGAAAAGGAGAAAAAACTTGATATTCATAAGCATTTAAAACAGCCTGAAACATCTTTTGAATATGATTATATGGAAATTCAGTTCTTTATAGGTTTTCTTCTGGAGGAGTTGAAATAAGATAATACATGGATAGGAAAGGGTTGAAAATAGGAAAACAGTCCCTTTCTGAGTATTTGAAGTTTGAATTACAGAATTAAGCATCATCTCTTAGAGGCTTGACAGGGCGTTTCATCTGTAATGTAGAGAAAAAGTATTTTTTTTCCCCACTCAAACACTTCTGTGTTATCTGGCTTTCTGTGACCCTCACAAATACACGAGATAATCAACTTATAGAGAGAAAAGGATTGTGCTGTCTCATGGTTCCAAAGGCTGCAGTGGTGGCTAGTTGTGACAGTACTCACGGTTTGATTTATGGTGGAACGAAGCCACCTTTTTCATGGGTGGGAAATAAAGGAGACCTGAAAAATCACCTTTAAGGCCGGGTTACCCACAACCAAAAGGGATCTCTCTAGGCCCCTCCTTTTAAAGGTTCTGCCATCTTCCTGAAGCACCATGAGCTGGGGCCAAGTCTTTAACACACGGCCCTTTAATTTTTTTAACTTTTATTTTTAACTGTGTGTATCTCTGTGAAGATGTGTCCTATGTACATGTGAGTGCAGGCCCTGTGTTGTCTGTAGAAGGCCTTGACTCCCCTAAGGCTGGAGTTACTGATGACTGTGAGCTCCCTAAGGAAGTGCTGCCAACTGGATCTTCTTCCTCTGCAAGAACCATGCATGCTCTTGCTGACTAAGCTTCCCTCCAGCCCACATCCAGGCCTTTGAGGAATATTTGATACCTAGAGGATAGCATCCTCTCCATGAGAATGCTTATCTTATTCCTAAATAAACCCATCTGATCAGATAGAACAATGATAGTCCAGAGATCCAAAGTCTTTACTTTGAATTTCTGTTCACCAGGCTGGTCCGGGAGGGTCCACGTCAGAGTCCCTCTCTGGATAGTTCTTCCCTTACATCTCCTGGGCCTATTTTCTTTCAGCGAACCACCTCTCCCCTCAGCTAATTGTGTGCTTTGTTGGGAAATAAGATGTACAAAAGCACAAGTTTGCTAATGGTCTTAGCCTTCAGCATCTAGTAATTTTCACACACCTCCATTTTCTCAATTCAGCGAAGGGAATAGATTTTGTGGAAATCCATGTTTTGCATTTGGTTATCTTTTATAGAGAACCGACTAAAGCATCTACTGATTCAAAATGATTTCATTTTGTTGATGAGTTTCAAACCGAGGTTTATTCCAGGAAGTGTAATGTAGGAATTATAAGCAGAGTGCACTTGGGCATAAACATAAAACAAAATTAGAAAGATAAAATACATGTCTTGTGCTTAATTTTCAAAAACTAAACACGACCAAGACCGCGCTTAATAGCCTCAATAAAAACATTGTGATAAATTGTTATTACCTTTGATTTGACCAAGTCTCCTCCAATAGGACACTGAAAACACTGTTCAGCAAACAGAAAAAATTGTGCTAGACTTCATGCAGCTAAGAACTTTTGTGTTTCAGAATATTCCATAAGCCCCCAAGAAGAGGGTCCACAGGAAGGAGGAATGCTTTCTGAATCATGTGCAACATGGAGTAAACAATTTCCATCCCCCTGTATTAGGAATGGAAATAAAGGAACAGAAATGGTAAAGGCATCTAAACTTACCAGGGATCTACAAATGGCCCATAGGTACATGAGCAGATGCTTATCAATATTTGTCACCAAAGAAGGACAGAGATACAAAGGAGCCACCAGAGCTGGCTAGATTTAAAAGTGAGAAGATAAGAATGGAGGTGAAGGCGGGGAGAACACAAAGAAAGAGGAGCCTTTAAACATGGCTGGAGGGAATTCACAGAGGCCTGGCTTTATCAACACTCTTGACAGTTCCTGAGAGTGTTAAACACATGAACGAGCGCGTGGTGTGCCCCTGCTTTTAGTATAACACACATACACAAAATGTATGTCTGTAAATCAGTGTACACACATGTCTTCACAGCAATATTATTCACAACAGCTCACAGGTGGAAATAAGCCAGACTATCCATGAGAGCAAGTAAGAAATGGCAGGCCTACGTTACAGGGGAGTAATTAGTCTTAAAAGGAACAAAGTGTGGACGTAGGTAATAATTGAGGCAAACTTCAAAAGTACACGAAGGAAGTCAAAGTCCATAAGATCTGTTAATCTGAAAGTCTGGGATAGGGAGTGTGAAGGCAGAGCGCGGACTAGCTAAAACAGGAAGACTGTAGATTAGCGGTTGCTTAGGAATCGTATGAATTGGGGGGGGTGGGGTGGTATAACTGTTATAAAATTGAAGTGTGTCTGTGAATACACTGACCTCCATCTGATATGTGTTGTAGGGTATGTGAACATGACCCGGACAAGCCAGTGTAAGGGAACACCAGCTCTGAACAAATCCCTGTGTAATCACTGGCTGTCGTATTGGGTAGCATTAGATACCCTCATCTCAGGTAATAATTTAGTTTGATTTGTATTTTTGATGATTTAAATATGAACTGGATGGATGCCTCTGATTTTCTAAGTTTGTACATGCCTTTATATCACCACGAACTTTCGTTCTTGCTTTTTTTTTCTTTAAAAAGAATTTGAGAGAAGACATTTTTTTTTTCTCCCAGAAAGCTTAGTAAATAACAACTTAATGATTAAGTATCTGGAGAGATAGCTCACCGTTAAACTGGTTATGTTTTGTCGTGGTTAGTTTTTTCTTTCTTTCTTTCTTTCTTTCTTTCTTTCTTTCTTTCTTTCTTCCTTCCTTTCTTCCTTTCTTCCTTTCTTCCGTTCTACCTTTCTTCCATTCTACCTTCCTTCCTTCCTTTCTTCCTTTCTTTCTTTCTTTCTTTCTTTCTTTCTTTCTTTCTTTCTTCCTTTCTTCCTTTCTCTTTTCTTCTTCCTTTCTTTCTTTCTTTCTTTCTTTCTTTCTTTCTTTCTTTCTTTCTTTCTTCCTTCCTTCCTTTCTTTCTTTCTTTCTTTCTTCCTTTTCTTTCTTTCTTTCTTTTCTTTCGTCTTTTGACAACTCAGCATAAGCTACTGTCATCTGAGAAGAGGGATCCTCACCTGAGAAAATACTTCTACTGGATTGCCTGAAGGTAAGTGTGTGGGGTATTTTCTTGATTAATGATTGACGTGGGAGGGTCCAGGCCTGTGGAGGCAGTGTCATCCCTGGGCAGGTGGTCCTGAGTTGTATAATAATAGCAGGCTGAACAAGATATGGAGAATAAGCCAATGAGCAGCATTTCTCCATGTCCTCTGTTCCTGCCTCTGGCTTCTCTTCACGATGGAGTCCGTCTGTAAGCTGAAATGAAGCCTTTCCCCGCAAGGTGCTTTTGGTGATGATGCTTATCACAGCAATAGAGAAGACCAGAGTTTGGTGTCCGACTCCTCACCATGCCTGCCATCCCAGCTCTGGGGGATTTGGTCTCTGTAGGCTCCTTATTAAATGCACATTCCCATACACACATACACAGACACATGCATGCATAATGTTAAAGATAACAAAAAAGTATTTTCTGATAAAGCGCACAATAATACAAACACCACTAATCAGATGCTACAGGGATCAGGGCCCTGAGTTATTTTAAGTTTTATGTATATTCCAAAGAAATTAATTCTGAAGTACAAAATTCCATAACAATGAAATTACCTACTCAAGATGTTCCTTATAGCATGGCATGCCAAGTGTTCTGTCCTCATCAGAGACCCATGCTCAAGATTATAAAAATTAAGAGTAATAGCAGCTTTCATAGTTGGGGAAAGCATCCATGGTTAGCCACTGGTGACCTGACACAGTGGTCGAGCCACCTCTCCACACCAATAGCACACAATAGAAGATCAGTGCACATGGATTCAGGATAAGGGGTAGGATAGGATGAGGGAGGACTTCTCAGAGACCAGAGTCTGAAAAGAAAGGGAAGAAGCTGTTTGCCGCTGGGTAGACTGTTTGCTTCTCTACCCCGGGCTGAGGTAACTCACTACTCCCTCACTCTGCTGCTCAGCTGCCTGGACAGCTCCTCAAGGCATATGTGATTTCCTTTGAATAGGATGACTTATTTATTACCTATGTGTCTCCAAAGTCCCTAGGCCCACACTGAGGACATCACTATGCAGTAAGTGACAATTACTAACAACGGTACAGAAAATAAATACGTAAACTAATTAGTTTCATTTGGACTTATTTTTCTCAAAATAAATTATTTTAATGAAAAAAAAGTTTCTTAATGAAGGCCAGTAGGCCCATGTGTAAAAATGTACTTCTTGTAACTATCATTTTCTATGTTTGCAATTGTGACATAGGGGTAGGCTGATTCTGTGTATTGTTATCACGATCAAGAAATAATAAATCAAGCATTTTTACTGTGGGAGAGTTTTATATTTGTGAAATTTATTTTTAAAGGTAGTTTTGTTGGTTCTTCTAATTCTTTGAAATTTAGTTGTATGTGTATTATTGTTTTCCCTGCATGCACGTTTGTGTACCACATGTAGACAGTGCCTGCAGAGGCTGGCCGGAAGCGGGTGTTGGATGCCCTGGGGCTGGAGTTATAGAAAGTTGATAGCTGGCATGAAGGTGCTGGGAGCTGAACCCTGCCTCTCTGCAAGAGCAGCAAATATTCTTAACCACTGAGCCATCTTGCTGTTCTTGAAGAGAACCTGGATACACAGACAACTATGCATGAGAAATCGTGAGCTCATATGCAATGATCGCATCTCTAAGGGCTTCCGTGATTGGCTGCGCAGTTTCTGGCCACTTGCCGGAGATGATTAGCAAAGGATTTTTATTGCCAATGATTGTGTAGATCCCAGAAAGATTTCGGCCAGAGATTCACTGTCCTACCGACCAAATTCCTCCAAGTATGGAATCAGTAGGCTTTATAGCAGGTAGTATCCTCTTCCAAAGATATCCCGCATGATCTGTGACATTCTGGAGCAAATACAAAGCTGGAAGCCGATGGTATACTGGCAGGGTGGCGATTCCTCCAGGAACCTCAAGCCTCAGCAGCTTTCTCACACTGAAGGCGCTGTCTGCCATAACCACCGCTGGCAGCTTCCCAATGACCCTCACCTCCACGGGCCCGGATGGATCAAAGTCCAAGCTCTAAACTCTTCTGTGCTCTGACCTCAAACTTCATTAATCTGAGCAGACTATCTGAAAGTAATTTTCTATGGACAAATATTGGGAATATATATTATATATATTACATACATATGTATATTTTTGCTTAAAATCTTTTGCTAAGCTTTAAGATATCTATCTCTAAGGGAAATCTTAAACCTTAAATAATCGTAGTACTGTTTCAGTATTTTAACCAAGCTGTAAAGATTGAAGTTTGGCCCTTTAAATTCATGTCTCTACACCATTAAGATAAGACCGTTAAGACCTCATACCTTTCTGCCTGTGGATGGTGGTTAACACAGAAATTCACTACTGGTCAAAGTTCAGCGAATAAATTACAGTGATGTTCTCATCCACAAGTACAAGATCCATGTCGCCCTGTCTTCCTTAGAGACCACTGCAGGAGAAAAGACAGAAAAATTGTAAGAACTAGGGGTTAGGAAGGATGAGTGGATTGTGCAGGGCGGCATGCACTCACAAACCCATGGGAGCTGTGGTTGCCTGCACAAGATCTACACAAGCTCAAGCCAGTCAACATTCTAGTGTGAGATGAAGTCCCATGCCTCTCTAAGAGCTAGTGGCAGCGGCTAGCTTCTAGGTGAGGGGCAGTCAGTGTTTTTAAAGACATCTCCCCTGATAGGTGGATAGCATTCGTGTGGATGGCTTTACACCCAGGGGTGTGTGGGCAGGTCAAATTAGACTTGGTAGATTATTTTAAAAAGAAGAAGAAGAAGAAGAAGAAGAAGAAGGAGAAGAAGGAGAAGAAGGAGAAGAAGAGAGAAGGAGAAGGAGGAGAAGAAGGAGAAGAAGGAGAAGAAGGAGAAGAAGGAGAAGAAGGAGAAGAAGGAGAAGAAGGAGAAGAAGGAGAAGAAGAAGAAGAAGAAGAAGAAGAAGAAGAAGAAGAAGAAGAAGAAGAAGAAGAAGAAGAAGAAGAAGAAGAAGAAGAAGAATACAAAGTTGGGAGGGGTTTGAGGATAGAGAGTGGATTTGGGAGTAGTGGAGCATGACCACACTCAAAATATATGATATGCAGCATCTAGGAAATTCTCAAAAATCAATGTTATATAAACATAATAAATATAAATAAATAAACTAAAAATGAACAACTGGATGACCAGTATTGTTCAGGTAGAAGGAGTTATGTACAGGTGATGTTGCTTCAACTTTCCAGGGTGTTCTGTTTCTTTTAGGACAGGTTAAGGCTTTCATAACCAAGGTCTATCTAGGATGAAGCTTGGCTCAGACTTGCAGGGCTCAGAGTGTGCTGTTGTGACACTTAGGAAGCTGACTGGTGTTTTACAAACTTATAGGCCATACTCTTTGAATCTCTGTTTATGACACACGTTCTAGCATGATTTCTTCTGTCACCGGGTATTTGTAGAAATAGTGTTGTATAAGATGTAGACAGTAAATATAGTTATTCTCTTTCCTCTCATGCATATTCTCCATTCAGTAATATCATGTATGCTTATGTATAATACAGATTAATTAGAGTGGCTTGGCTATTGCATATAATTTTGGTATTATAAAAGCATGAAATTTGGCATATGATTGTTTTTGCTTATTCATAACTCTGCTGCTTATTATGCTAGGAACTTATTTTGATTTTCTGTATTTCTGTAAAGGAAGATAATTTGGCAGTTAAGCTTCCCTGGAGGCTGGTTTTTGTATCAAAATTTAAATGAGATATTAGTGTTTTACAAGCCTTGTAGTATGGAGGAGCTACAAGGACCTAATGTGGATAATGAAGGACTATTGTGTAAAGTGGTGCCATATTAATGTTTGTCTTTACAACTCTCTTGCTGATACATGGAGGTGAAGTCATGTCCCTACAGTATGGTGAATTTATAGTTATTTGAGTATTATACACTGAAGGCAAAGTGGAAGCCATTATAAGAAAAGTTAATTTGCATTCACAATCTTTTTTTTTTTTTATATATCATTTATTAACTGTGGGAGTTATAAGAGTTTACAGTGGAAAATTTAAAAAATTAATTTACTATATTCTTCTTCTCCTTAAACTTTTTCTCTTGCATATAAACTTAAAAATATTGCATTATTAGATTTCTAATAGATCATTTGACCATGATTCTTAGTTATTTGAAATTATTTTTATATTATACATTCATCAGAAAAAAACATTAGGTCTAGAGTTTTTTAATTGATCTCTCTTTCCCCTTAGCACATTATATTATTATACCTTTATTTTCTAGTTTGTATCAATTCTAATGTAAATTTTGGAGCATAAATTCTGTCCTTAACTCATACGTTGGGTTTAAGATCTTATGTTATTATCCTATATGTCCTTCAGGTATGTTTAGTAATTTTGTTTTGTTTTTTAGTCTTTAAGTCATTATTATCATCTCTTCTTCAGATTGGGTACATTATTCTTCCCTCTCTCCATTTCTCCCTTCCTCATTCTCTCCTTCCATTTCTTCTTCTATAATTCTAATTGATCTACATCTCACGTTATCTCAGCCTTAGCATCTTGATTACTGTATTAAGGATGTATATTACCAAGCCAGTAGACTAGACAATTTTTGTTCTTTCATTTTGAAGTTTATAAACTTCCTTTTCTGTCATCTCCATTTTGCTATGAACCCTGTAAAAGAACAATAAACACTTACATACCTATGCTCAGTTTTCTTTCTCTACTCATGACACCCAGGAGCTCCTGGCAAGGGAATGGTCATTCACAGTGGGTACATCTTCCTGCCTTAATGAAAGGAACCAAAATAGTTCCCTGCTACATGACCACAGGCCAATCTCCTCTAGACAATCCTTCACTGAAACTTTCTTCCCGGTTGCTTATAGGTTGTGTCAACTTGACAATTAAAACATACAATCACATAGATCATTGACTTTTGTCTAGTGTTATATGATTATATTACTATAAGATGACTCAGATATTGTTTTTTTGTTTTGTTTTTTGTTTTCTGATTTTTTTTGTATTTTTTTTATTAACTTGAGTATTTCTTATATACATTTCGAGTGTTATTCCCTTTCCCGGTCCGGGCAAACATCCCCTCCCCCCCCCCCTTCCTTATGGGTGTTCCCCTCCCCACCCTCCCCCCATTGCCGCCCTCCCCCCGACAGTCTAGTTCACTGGGGGGTTCAGTCTTAGCAGGACCCAGGGCTTCCCCTTCCACTGGTGCTCTTACTAGGATATTCATTGCTACCTATGAGGTCAGAGTCCAGGGTCAGTCCATGTAGAGTCTTTAGGTAGTAGCTTAGTCCCTGGAAGCTCTGGTTGCTTGGCATTGTTGTACATATTATACATTATAAGAAAAGTTAATTTGCATTCACAATCTTTAAAATGGCTGTTTCCTGATTTTTTTTTTTTTTGGTCTGATGACAGAATTAGAAATGTTTTCAGCAACATTTAAAAAATTGGAAACTAAGATCAGATATACAGTCTCATCCTCAAACGTCATTAAGAATGAGCTAAGTACCTAAATAAATTTTAGCGGAATAAAGTGATAACGTTATAAGCAAGTTTATGTTCTTATCGATTGTACTTAATGAAAACTTTACTTACACCGCTTTGAACAATTAAAGGATGATTTATATGAGAACTTTGAAACTTTCCTGCAAAGGTCCAACCTTAGCTTGGAGAGGAATTCTGAGGAAAGGGTGTTTGGGAGTGGCAAGAGAACAGCTAGAAGTCAAATCATGGGTACAAACTGACAGTCTGTGTTCTGCTTGAGATAGCTTTCTCTGGAGATCTCCAGACAGCTCAATTCTTATAAACCAAAGCGCAGTCTTTTATTTACATATTGATTCAACTGCCCACCCCAGATTCTCTTTTGATTATCCCACCAATCAGCATTTTTTTTTAACTTAGCCCTTGGCTCCTAGGAAAAGAGAGCAAGCAAATATTTCATAACATTGCAAATGAATTCAGAGATCAGCCTGGCTAGGTTCAGAGATCACCACTTCCACAAGGCCTGGGCCTAAATTTTCTCTGTCCCAGGTTGATCTTGAACTCCAGAATCTGCCTGTCTTTGTATCTTTCTGACAATCTCCCACACAGTGCATCTGCCTCTGTTCTTTTAGGTCCACAAAGCCCCTCATTTAATTCATTTTGCATCCTTATATTTTGCATAGTTGAGAAGTTATATACTTTTGAACTCACCTTTTCAGAGTTCTTTCCCACAGCCTTAAGGGCTGTCCTGAAAGTCAGAGTTCTACCATTTTGCTGAGACATTAGATACATCTTCACCTCCTAGACTCTTGATGCTTCTAATTATCATGGAGTCATTAACCTTGGCTCAGGGAGAACATTTCTCAATAACCTGGGCAGGGAAAATATTTCCCAAAGGAGGAACATGAAGTAATACACACACACGCACACACACACACACACACACACACACACACACACACACACACACATGCCTTATGCCCAGCAGCTCTCAACACTTGTAGAGGCCCACACCCTGCTGCTTCTTTTCCAGGAGCAGGAACCATGTTGTGCCATCCCTTCCATGGCCATGCAGAACTTGGCACTTCCCAACAAGTTTTGTTTTCTTTTGTCAAAGATGACATTAAGATTTGTAGTAGCAGAGTTGTCAAAAGAACTTATCAGGGAGGATAGGGAGTCCAGGGCCTGGAGGGCCCCAGTAGTCTATAAAAAAACCTGACTCAGGACCTCCATGCTGACTCCCTCTGGTACCTCCTCCCTTTCATTGATGAGAGATGTCCCTAAGATTTGTTGTTTTTTGTTCTTTTTCTTTTTGAGGATGTAGGGATCTATAATGGTTACTTTGTGTCCAGAACTTCAGAATTTATTTTTATGTCTGGGCTCTGGCGTCTGTTTTAGGATGGTAGCATCCCTTTAACACTTTTAGATTCATAATTGTTACTTTCTGTCTGGAATCCCCAAGCTCTCTTTCGCTTTCCCTCCCAGCCTCTGCTTGCCTTCCGTTCCCTGCCCCAGTTCTCCAGTTGCCTATCAGTGACTCTTCCCTCTCTGACTGGCACTTCACTTTTTTTGTTCCATGGGATGAGCTTTGTGGTAACCTAGACAACCACCCTTTATCAAAGACCCTTGCAACATCACAGATGCCAAAATATCAAGTATACCTTTCATTTTATAAACTCAGATGTGATAATAGGAGCAGATTGTCAGTGTGGGGTGGGATAAAGGAGCTTTAAATTGGACTAGACTTCTTGGTAACTTCACTCTTCTGCCAAGTAGTTAGTGGTGGTGTGCTGTTGGTGAATTTTAGATAGATCAGAGAGGGATAAATGACTGAATAAGATGTTTTTCTGAGCACAAAAAAGATTTACTAGTGTTTGTTAAGTTTAAATTCAAGATGCTCTTATAATAATAGTCAACAGACATGGAAAGTTTTGGAAATCTATGCCCACTCTAGTTAGATTCAACTTTAGATTTTAGCACTTAAACAATATGTACTGTGCTATGGGTTTTTTCCTTCACCCATTCTAAGTCCAACTGCTCTCATCTGTAGACTGTATTGTTCTGAAAACTGCAGGAGACAATGTTAAAGTATGAACAGTTATTTTTTTAATAAGCTTTGCACTTTGCAAACTGTAGGTCGTCATTAAGTAATTTATTTCTCACCATATACAATGGATGCTTGATTAGCAGTTCAGAAACCTATATTGAACATGTTTTTCTCTTGCTTCCTCATGTTTGCCTTTTGGCAGCTCATATAGACTATCTGGTACTTAATAGACATCTGACCTTGAGCAAGATGAGTGAGGGATTTTGTGTCTCGGTTTTCACAGATATCAATCTTGGTTAACATATTTTTTCGTTTGCTGTCAGACTTAAGAGGGGATTTAACATGCTTAGAACATTTTTTCTCACACACGAGAAGCTTGAGAACCGTTGGCAGATGTCGACACCACTTGACGAGGTTTTGATTGCTTCCTTCTCCCACGTCACCTGTTCCCCGACTCAGGTGCAAAGATTAGTCTGGTCATGAGTGAAGACACTTACAAATAGGAATCTTCCATAACTGCCCTACAAACTCTGCAAGGCAATCTGTTTTTTAATTCACTATTCTGACATGCGGAAGTGATCGAAACTAGATATTTATTCTCTTCTTAAGAGCTTTATTGAAGAGTAATTACCACAAATAAACTGTCCATACCAGGAACATAGAGTTAATGAGTTTTGACATGCACATACACCTGTGAAACTGTCATGGCAGTTAATATACCCACCATTCCTACAACTTCTTGTAATCCACCTGTCTGCGTATCTCACCAGGCAACAACTAACAGGTGTCTTTACTTACAGTCTCTGGTATTTTATATAAGAAGCTGTGCACGGGTTCATGTATGTCTTATTTCACCTCCTGGGATTATTTTATGGTTGATCTACAACCAGTGTAGATCAATTGTTTTCTCCTTTGTGCTGTTGTGAATGTTTGTGCCCAAGTCTTTGGGTATTAGTTGTAATTTTTGTGGAATTGTTGTAAGACCCCATAGTAGCCTTACCTCAGGAGCGCAACCCACAGAGCACAGATTGACAAAGTGACCGCTGCAATAGCATGAGGGTGTAAGGTTTTTATTCCACGTATGTGGGGTTGCTCATCCAAGCAGGGAGAGGCAACCCTGAACTCAAAAAGCACACAACTTTAATTCATTACAGAGGGCAGACTTTGGCAACAGGGTTAGCTGGCCTATTCTCATTGGTGGTGCACGGGACAAAGGATCTGGTTAGGTATTGGCTGGCCTGCTCAAGGGGCTATTTGTGGCTCAATTAGTCACTTTCCTCATCCAGCCCTACACCTGGCCTTGGTGAATCACTGGGAAAGGGCTAAGTTGACATGTCCCTTAGGGGTGGGGTGAACTGGGTGGTCAGGCAGGGTCAGGATGACATCTTGCGGTTGTTCTTGGAATTTACTACAGGGAGGGATAGGGGTCTTTCTGAGAACAGTTGTTTTTCTTTATTTTAATTAGCTTAGTCAGAATCTTGATCACCAAAACTTTATCATATCACTGGGCATCATGACATCAGCTGTATCTCTCAGAAAGGTCACGAGTTTGTCATAGGCATCTTGACCACCAGATGTATTTCTCAAAACCTTGTTTTTATAAATTTTTTCTCATAGTTTCTATGAAACTATGAAACTATTTCTTCAGAATAAAGCTAGATGTTCTGTTGTGAAATTTTCATGCATGCATATAATGTACTTAGATCATATTTATACCTTTACCCTCTGCAACTATCCTTGCCTGGTAACTTATTCCGCCCTTGCCATGTATTATGTTTAGGCCAAGCTTTTCATGTAAGACACATCCTGTGCTTTGGCTCAATCCAGTAAGCCTGTCTGAACTGAGCCCATTCCTACCCTTCCCAATCCCAAGAACTAACACAGTTTGGTTTGAGTATACTATTGTCTGGGCCGTCTGGGTAGTCTGGGCCGGGATGCACAGCTGGTACCAGCCCAGCCCTCTGTGTCAGCCCATGTCCTTGAAGTGCCCTGCAGGACTTGGAGGAAGCTCTGCTGTCAGACAATCTCTTCTCTCTAACATTCCTTACTGCTTGAAAAACCTCAGGCAAAGGCCTTGTGAATCTTGTAAGTTTCAGGAACTTCATGAAACATTTGAAGCATTTAGTTCTTGGTTTGCAAGCTTTGTTTACTCTGGGAATCTTATCAAGCTTCTCTCCAGGGTAGAATGTTTCAATTTAGAAGAATCTGCTACACAATGGGGTCTAAGTCCTGAATACTGCAATTTTCTTTTCTACAAGACTTAGCTTAAGTGGGAAATGTTTCCATTAGGTTTTGTACTAGACTTTTATAGCTATTAATTTCAAGACTTCTATTTGTTCAGTATCATGCTTTCTTTATAAAACTTGTCATTTTTCATCTGCGTCATATTCTTCATTCAACTATTTTAAAGCATTGTCTTGGACTTCGCTGGTCTTTTTCAAAAGATGTTTTAAAGATGTGTGTATGTGTGTGTGTGTGTGTGTGTGTGTGTGTGTGTGTGTAAGAGACTAGGTCAGCCTCTCTGGAGATGGTCAAATGCTACCAGATGTGAGCAGTGGGAACCTAACTTGGTTCTTGGAAGAGCAAAAAGTGTTCTTGCCCTCCCCACCCCCTTTAAATACTTTAAACAGCAATTATTTTTAATTTTTTAATTTTTTTTGGGAATTCTTCATCTGGCATTTCACCTACTTCAGCATTTTTGGACTGAGTTTTTTTTTGGAATTATAAACTTTTTAACTAGTCATTTTGCATTATACTTTTTAAGTGTTTCTTGTATTTCTGTGTGGAGCTTGGTGTGTCAGAGTGGTTATCTCTTCTACTCTTATGTGAGAGCATTTTTTGCAAAGCAGTCATATTTTGATGATGTGTCCTGAGATACTGTGTTATCATGAAATGTTATGTCTGACAGGCTTTTTCCTCTTCCTCAGCGACACAGATATAGGCCAGATTAGACTAGATTAAAGTAGATAAGGGCAGGTTGATTAGGAAGCAGCTCTTGGGTGGGTTCACCGAGATCTCATGGAGGTCAGTGAGGTCCCACATCCAGGTTAAAGCAAGTGGCTTTTATGAGCGTTTAGGTGAGGAGTGATGATGTGCCAGCTAAGAGCTGGGATTGTGCTCATGTGTGAGCAAAAACTGAGCCCTTGGGCAGGCATTCTTGGATGGGTTGACAGATACATAGAGACATATTAGCCTGGGGCTTTTCTCCAAGCAGGTGATGGTGGTGGGGTTCTCTCTGCAGTTCGGCTGGGGGAAGGAGGGCAGGTGGGGCTTCCCAGCTTGTGCAGGGCAAACAGGGCTTCCAGCCTAATATTGGTTACGTGTGTTATGGAGAGCGGCGTGCATAGACATCACTGTTGAAAGCACTCCTCCAGTTTTGTCAACAGGAGGTCTTCTAGCTACCCCTCCATTGTGACCTTGTCCGAGGCTTGTGACCAGTTTTGGGACTCTCTCTGCCCAATTCTTTGAGTTATAATACTCCCTCGAGTTTAAAGGGGGGTGGCTGGCTTTAAGCTCTCCTGGGACTGCTCAATGGCATATCTACATACACGATGTCCTCAAGTGCCATTCTCAATCCCCAGCACTGTAGGGAAAGAGACAAATAAACTACAGTGAACCAAGAACAGAAACAACATGAAAACCAAGAACTTACCATTTTTTCCATACGACTCTACCAACAATGGACAGGAGTGTTGGGCACACTAGAGACTTTTTAAAGATGATAAAAAGGGAAAAAAAACTGTCCAAAGAAGCTGGAAACTGGAAAGGAAAAGAAAACCAAGAGTGTACAGAAAGTGAAAAGGGAGAAGACAAAAGATGATAAGAGAAGATAGTAATTACGAAAACAAAGAGGTAATTATGGAGAGAGTAAAATGAAGTTGGTTATTAGAAGGAGAATATACATACACACACACACACACACACACACACACACATATATATATATATATACACACACAAAAGAAAACACACACACTCACAGGATGTAACTAAAACAAAACAATCTCTGCATGCCCACTGAGTGGTTGCGTAGGCACTTGTTCCTGTGTTTTCTTGGGTATGTCCATACTGGGGAGAGGGAAGTCTGATGGATATTTAGTTCTCTTTATCTGCATTTCCAGCTGGCCAGTCAGGAGTGCTCTGTGATGAGAGTGCATGGAAATGGCTTTGTTTCTCTGCTCCACATTACAAAGAGTCACAGAGCCAGAGTTTCCTCAACTGGAGTTTTCTCTGGACAGATTTATCTCAACATCTCACACAGCAGGACTGGGGATGAACACAGCTGTATCTGGATCATGGCCACTGACATGAAAACCCACACTGAGGGCAGAGTGTCAAACCATGTGTGACACGGATGGGTGCACCAGGCCTCATGTACCTTCCCCGTGACAGTTTTCTGAGGTCCCTATATGTCATCTGATGTCCCTCCTTAGTTTCCTGACCCTCTTGACTAGACACACGAGCTGCATTTGAAGAGAAAGCAAGCTGGCCTTCACTCCACACACAATGATTTCTGGTTAAAGCAACAATAAGGACTGAACCCAGGGAGTTCTCGTGTTCTAGGCACAGCTCCACCAAACCGAGCTGCATTCTCTTTCTTTCTAACCAACTGTACTGAAGTTTCATCAATTTTATTCATTTTATCAAATAATCTCACTGAGCCTCATTGCTTTTCTCTAGTTTGTAGACTTTTAATATGCTAATTATATTCATTTTAATCTATTCAAAGTCACATTTACATACTTTAGTTTGAACTGGGGTACTACTGAATTGATCTACTGAATTTGGAGAGCCATTTTTCAACTGTATCGTCATTTCTGTCAAATGGTTGCCCTGGGACTTCTAGGTTAAAGGAGTAAGATTGCTGTGGTAAAGGACAGCCTTTCCCCTGCAACAATTCAGTCAGCTCTAGGGATGGGAAGAGCCATGGGAGCTTTCCACACTGAGTGTGGTCTTTGGCTCTGTCCTATATATAACTCCATCTTGCTTTAGGGCTTGGAGAGCCTTTCCCTTCAGCCAGCAGCAGAGAGGCAGAGGATTTCATGGGCCTGAACCACCAGTCCAATGTCCACCGCATCCACTCATTATCCATTTTACTGAGTAGAGATATCTCAGGGCCTCTCCTAAATGCAGTGATGTGTATCTCATGATGGCCGTTCAAGAAGAAAGGAAACCCAGCCATGTAGTCTCAGATCTACTGCCAGTCCCACTCTGAGCCTGAGGTAATGTTGTCTAAAGCAGTTTTCAGAATGCTAAGAATCCCAGGTTGGCCAAAGCTGGTTTCTCCCAAGGTCCCTTATCCGATTGGAACGTGTAGATCTACCAAAACACATTGCTTCTCACCAGTGATCCTACTCAGGGTATGCATCCTATGGGTCTAGTTCTTGCCTCAGTGTCCTGCCTGTACCCAGTTTCCCTATTGTTACTGGCTTTATATTTTCCTGGAACATTAGTAACATTGTTTCAGACTTTTATACCATAGCAAACTTTTGTCAGTTCCTTCAAATATTGCCTAGGGGTCTGAGTCAAGTCTTGTGACCACACACAAGACTATAATGGTATCATCCTGTACATTGAATAATATATTGAGTGGACTTTCTGGTTGCTGTTGCCTGCCTTCCAGAGTACTTAAGTAACAGTCAGTGCAAAGACAGTCCCATTTCTGTAGCATCCTTGTAATCTGAAGCCCAGACCCCCTGTGTGTACTCCTATGCTTTCAAGTGTTTTATGGACCATACTACGAAAAATTCCAAGCATAACACCCTCATTTAAGATGGCGTTGTAATTAGTGTTTCCAAACTTCTTCATGCTTCAAAATCTCTTTAACTCTACTTCTTGAACTACAAGGTGTTTTCCTCTCCTGTGTGTGCCTGTGTATGCTTGTGTGTCGATGCCCAGGTCCATGCATGGGGAGGCTGGTGGGTGACCTGACGTTCCTTGGTTTGAGATAGGGTCTTTTATTGGTCTGGAACTTACCAGGTTGACTAGATAGGCTGGCTAGGAAGTACCAGGGATCTGCTACTTCCTGCCCCTTCCCCCTCCTCAGTGTTAAAATTATAAGCTCACGACTACATGCTTGGTTATGTGGCTTTTGTTTATGTGGGTTCTGGAGAATAAAGTCAACTCCTCATACCTGTAAAGCAAGCACTTCGCTGACTAAGCTGTTCGTCTATGCCTAAAACGTGTAGTTGAAAATTATGAATATATGACTGGAGAGATGGGCCAGTAGGGAAAAGGCATACAACACCGAATAAAAAAATAAAACAAAACAAAACAACCTCCCGAGTTTTAAAAGAATAATGTGTGATTTACATTATTTTTATTGTAGTGCTATAAATAAATGGTATGCTCTCTAGACACATCTGTTCCTTAGAGACCTGTCTCATTCATTCATTCATTCATTCATTCATTCATGAATTCAATTATGCTGGGATTAAATCCAGAGTCTTGTACATGTGTATCACAAATGCTTTCCTGCTAAGACATAGCTACAACTGTGTTTCCTTCCTTCCTTCCTTCCTTCCTTCCTTCCTTCCTTCCTTCCTTCCTTCCGTCCTTCCTTCCTTCCTTCCTTCCTTCTTTCCTTCTTTTCTTTCTTTCTTTCTTTCTTTCTTTCTTTCTTTCTTTCTTTCTTTCTTTCTTTCTTTCTTTCTTTCTTGGCTGCCTAAATGTGCTTATTGATCTAAGGGCATGAGCCCTGAATTCAGTTGAACTTTTTGAGAAAGTAACGTCCCTTCTCTTCAGGCACCATTCATTAGCCTCTACGTCATTGCTGGCTGCATAGTGTTTTGTTAGCATCCTTGTGCTTAGGAGCACAGATTAGCAATATTTCTGCTTTGCTCTCTGCAACAGGGGTAGCAGATCTTATCTTCAGGAATCTTTGTCTTCTCTGTGAAGTTCTCAATTCAGTTCAAATGGACACATGTTAATATGACTCGGGCGAAGCGAGTATTTCTCTGATGTTAGCATTTTCTGCCAGACCAAAGCTCCACCTCTGGGTATTTGGAAAGGAACCACCAGCCCTGTCCATCTCCTCAGTCGAGAGGTGCTTTGCTAGTGGTACTGGGCTGTGTCATTAGAGTGAGTGGAAGAGGTTAACTCGCCCGGCTTTCCTGTCATATTGATCCCCTCTCTCCTGAGAGGAACAATGTGGTTGATTTTCGAGGTTGTTATTCTTGGGATGGGGAACCTGTCAAAGGAAGGAGAGGGTGACTGAAAATGAGGCCCTAATGAGCGGGATAACCAATTACCGCAAACATGGGGCTGACAAGCAGCGTGAAACACACATCTCTGTTCTCAACCGAAGTGCTTCATTTCTGATGGCGATTACAGTAAGAGGCTGGAGTGAGTTGTGTAAGTGATGTCTCTGGAGTCTCTGTACCAGCTTGGCTACAAGTTAATACCGTGTCCAGTGCTCAAGAGTGAACAGCAAGACAGCATTATCCTTCAGCACACGCTGCTCACGGGCAGTCCAAACAGGTCAATTACCAGCTCTTTTCTGACGCTCTCAGAACACTTGGAAAGAGTCAAAGAACAAACTCAGAGGTAAAGATGCCCAGAACGGAAATGGGGACAAACCAACTAAAGGCACCATAGCAGCATCCAGCAGAGAAGTGGAAGCAGGCTGCTGCATATTCATGCCTATCCCGTTAATTATTTACAAGGAAGAAGCGAAAGTTGACAAACCAAGAGATGCATATATTTTTAATTCCTCTTTCATAGGAAATGGTATGTCCTTAAGGGAGTGGGAGAAAAGAGAAATACAGACCGGAGAAGGTTTCGTCTTCTTTTAATATGGAAAAAAAAAAAAGCAAACAAACATCAAAAGCCCCTGTCTTTGTCGCTAGGAACTCTGGCGAGGTCAACACTCCGGGTTTTGTGGACAAGCAAACAATCCTGCCGTCAACACAGCACGAGTCGATTCAGCTCTCATAAATGCATATGTCTAGCTCATTAATATTAATGGAGTTGCATCAAACATCGAGGTGACAACATACCCCGTTAAAATCCATTTGTATTCATGAGCTAGTTTTTAGAAGGTTACTCTTCAATCCCCCCGCCCCGCCCCCTTTTTTGAGGACGGTGGACGAGTGAGCGTCTTAACTTCAAAAGATATTCCAAGTGGATCTGACCAAATGTGTAACCCAATTAAAGTTTCCCTGCAATAATTTCCATAAGAAACTTGACGGTAAACGGACACAGTCTTCCCCTCCACATCGCCTTCCTTGTCTCTTCATTCGTGTTAGCCAAGGAGCTTCAAACCAGTCCTGCTTCTTGCTTCGCTTAGTCTTTGCATTCTGAATTTGACAGATTGACGGCTGTCAATCTGTCTGCAACCAAATCCACCAGCAGACCGGCTGCAGAGGGAGAGCAACCCAAGCCAGCCTCTGTGGCATCGTCATTTGGATTGTATATCTCAGACCTATCAAAAACAGAGTCCTTAGAGGATCGCAGGCTGGGACTCTATGGGAAATCTTATGTTCAGCACCTAAACATTCTATTTCCTAAAGAACTTACTCTGATCCATTGATTTCTGACTCCTGAGATGGACCAGTAATGAAGGAGAGGGTGATGGGAAAAGAAATCAGTGGGGCCGAGCCCATTTTTTACCACACATTTGTTGTGCTTGTCTGAGGAGGAGGGGAGGGGAAAGGGCATGTGATAAAGTTTTTCCAGACTTTATTATTAAGGCTATACTTTCTGATTAGGGGGCGTCTTATACATTCAGAATTAAAATTTAAATTCAACCCAAACATTCCTGAAAGGGAGTCATACTAAATAAAGAAGGTGGTCCATCTGTCAATCATTCCTCCTTGTGCAAAGGACGAAGCTCAAACCACTGCATTCAGTAAAATATCACTGTGTAATTTCTTGTCTAAGCTTTATGTGAGATAGTGAGGTCCCCAGATATTTAGGATCTAGCTAGGAGAGGAAATCGGTAACGAAACCTCGATTTATATTCTAAGCAACCCCATGTACAGCTTCAGAGAGGCGCTGTGGATAAAGCTAGACACAGGCGGAGCAGGAGTAAGGTCGGAATACCTATCAGATGCAACAGAACCTCGGCCATCCATGGAGCAAAGAGACAGCTGATGAGGATTTAAGAAATAGACACCTGCTGCATAATGGTGCTTCCTGACCCCCAAACTTGTCCACATACTTACATATTTGTTTATTTACATGTATGTGTACACATGCATGCACATCAAGTGTGCATTCCGCTGCATCCCATCATATACATTTAGATGCATGTATGAAAGTGCACTGGCCTATTTAGTGCCTAACAAATCTTAGAACTATCAAAAGCCAAGAAGTTAGGGTGTAGGACACCTGAGAAGGATACCATCTTGAATACCGCCAAATTCTCCGACGTTGTGGGTTTCACGTGACGTGCGTGATGTCTACCGTCAGGACACGGCGGTAAGCATTACAGAGCAGTATGACGGGATTTCTCACTTAACTTAAATGTCTACTCAGGCACCTCCATTAAAAGTACTGTTTATCCAGGGGCTGGCCTAGGTGATCAGATAATGGAAAGAAAGGCACATCCTTATTTTTGTCCTGGATTCTTTGACTATGGGAGAGGCAACGGCAGATGGATGTAATAGGGAAAATCACCGACAGGGCGTGGCCGACACCATGAACAGGCTGGGGGGGAGACGCGATAGCGGCTTCGGGGAATTATTTCTGGAGATTTAATGACAGAGTTAGATTTTGGGCGATCTGGTCAGGGGTTAGAAAGAACAGAATGTTATACAAAGTGCCTTTTTTATTTTCTTTTTGAGTTTTATTGACAGGTAAGGGAGCCCAGGGGCTTCATAGAAAACCCCGGGAAGGGACAGGATACACTGGCATTTGTATCTTACCGAGCTTTCTGTCTGCTTTGGAAGCTAAGGCAAGTCATTGTGGACCTTTCAGGATTTACAGACTGAGGGCAGACAGAACCATCACTCTGCCCATGTGGAGGATGAAGGAATGGAGGTAGTGCTGGTGACACAGAGTGTCAGAACCCTTTATACAGGTCTGTGTGCAGAATTAGAACTGGAAACAAAGCAACTTTTGTATGCTGAGAGGAGGATATGTTTGGAAGCTCTTTTTGGGGGTTGACTCTGTGGTGTATTGTGTATCAAGTAAGGCAGGAGGGAATCTAGGACAATCTCTTCACTTCTCTGTGTTATAGACAGAAATAATACATGTGATGGAGACATAGGACACCCTTTCAGTTTTGAGAAGAGATCAAGGGCTGGAGAGATGGCTCAGCCACTAAAGGCTAGGCTCATGTCTTAGTTAGGGTCTTATTGCTGTGAACAGACACCATGACCAATGTAAGTTTATAAAGGACAACATTTAACTGGGGCTGGCTTTCATGTTCAGAGGTTCAGTCCACTATCATCAAAGCAGGAACATGGCGGCATCCAGGCAGGCATGGTGCAGGAGGAGCTGAGTTCTACATCTTCACCTGAAGGAAGCCAGGAACAGACTGAGCATCCTCAGGCAGCTAGGAGAGGGTCTCTAAGCCCACCCCACAGCGACACACTTCCTCCAACAAGGCCACACCTTCTAATAGTGCCACTCCTTGGGCCAAGCTCACAACCAAAAATATAAGGGAAGAGATCAAAGTGTAAACTTAAGATACTTTGTTTGAGTTTGAGGCAATGGTGAGAAATTCAATTGAAGATACCTCATGGCCATTGATTCAAAACCAAAATTTAGAGCAAGTTGTGGAGCTCAAAATATAAATTCATTCATTTACCTGGTGGCTGTGGCTGGTTAGAGATAGGAAACAGAACCTTAGCTTTCCTTATGTTTGTGTGTACTGTTATTTATTTATACTTCTTTCGGTCAAAGCTTTGATATTTGGGGAGATGGTCATCGGGCCTCTTAATCCAAGTGCCTCAGGGACCAACTTCCCTTCTGGTTCTGATGGAGGTGACCAACTCAGGCCTAATACACTGGTTTTTACCTCCTTTCCCATAGCCATGGTTCTAGCATGTGAAAAACACAGGCCGATGGGACGAAGTTAGTTCTAGACGTTGTAGGTTTGGAGTTTTGTGTTGGGAAAATGAAAGATGCTTTCAGATAGTAGCAGATGACAACTGTCTTGCAGTCAGATGGAAAGGCCTAGAAATGAGAACAACCTGGTGGAAAGAAGCTGAGGGAATGGCCACAGACAGCAGCAAGACTACCAAGAAGAAACCAGCTGAGCTGCCCAGAGGAGATTTAGACCAGAGTCACTTTGAAAGGACTTTCCAAGCCGGTGAGCTGCCTGCAGGCTGTGCAGTGTGGCCCAGGCTCCCAGCTTTTGTGAGCTGTCATCCCTGATAGGGTGAGTTTTGGTGATGCAACTGCCTTTGAGCCATTTATGGGTAACCCCCCCATATTCCTGTTGGTAACCCTGGTAAAGCTCATTGGTTTACCAAAGGTGGACTCTGGTGGTGTCTGTACTTTGTTCTGTTTGAGTAGACATGTATGTTGCATCTTTCTCTGAAGTAATTTTTCTATAGACAGATCTTACAAAGCACTAAGATTCAGAGCTTGGCCATTCTACTCGAGAGACTCTACTCTGCCACTGCTGTCCTCTTCCTCCACTCTAATGGAGAGCCAGAGATGGTTCCTCAAATGCCGTGTGGCTCTCAAGTCTCCCCTAGTCACTCTTTATAAATAACCAATACAGAATGAACACAGACAGAACAACTAAGTCCATTAAAAGGAAGTGCTTTGTCCCAAATTCTGTTCATCCTTTTGGCCAGCTATGGATTAAGCAAAACGGCATTTATTTCAGAGCGGGTAAGAGGATTACAGCCAGTTTTAGACAATTTCATGCTAAAATGTTGGTATCTGGCAATTTAAAGGGACTTAAGATGTGTGTTATGATACTTCTTAAAGGCAACATTAATGAATGCTTACGAAAGAAAAGATAAAAGGCAGTAACTTCCTCCTCCTCCTTCCTCCTCTTCCTTCCTCCTCTTCCTCCTTCTTCCTCCTCTTCCCCCTCCTTCTTCTTCTTCTTCTTCTTCTTCTTCTTCTTCTTCTTCTTCTTCTTCTTCTTCTTCTTCTTCTCCTTCTCCTTCTCTTCTTCTTCCTTCTCTTTCTCTCCTTCTCCTTCTCCTCCTCTCCTTCTCCTTCTCCTTCTTCTCCTTCTCCTTCTCCTCCTTCTCTTCCTCCTCCTCCTTCTTCCTCGTTCTTCTCCTCCCCCTCCTCTTTCTCCTCCTCCTCTCCTGGATGAATGTTGCCTTGGCTCCATCTCAGGAGAAGTTGAGCTGTGCAACGTTTAAAACCACCTTAGCCTAAGTCTAACACATTCATGAAATGACTGCTCTAATTATGTCTGAGTCTTTACCTGGGAATTTAATATAAAAATAGTAAAAATAATCCCCACGGCTTGTTAATTGTTGCCTTTTTTTTCAAGCTTCTTCCCTTATTGTGGATTCAGAGAGTGTCTATATGTAGTTTCAGCTTGCATGCATTTGGAGGGAAATTTACTTCTATGGTTAAGAAAAACATGAAAAAATTATGTCCTAATATGCAATGTGCATGAAAATTGGGAACCAATTCCACATATATATGCTTATTTATGCATATTTACACTGCATTCCACTTTCTAACATTACTTACTCTGGGACTTAAGACTTGAAGAATTATTTTTTTTTAAGTTTGTGAAGTTTTTATGTCGAGAGTGAGACTTAAACCTTTGGTGATATCCTTTATAATTAAAATGGTTTCTTTGTTAAAAAAATAAAATGGTTTCTTAAGTTAAAAGAAGAAAACCTGAAAATGTAAACACATATTTAAATAAAAATATATCTATTTAATTTTACATGTATGATCATTCGCCCACATATATGTGTGTGCACTATATTCATGTCTGGTGCCTGAGGAGGTCATTGGACGCCCTGGAACTACCGGATGGTTGTGAAGCACCAAGTGCACCTGGGTCCTCTGCAGGAACAATAAACTTCCTTAACCACCAAGCTATCTCTCCAGCCCCTGAAGCATCTTCTGTAAAACCATCGTAACTGACTTACGGTTCTATAGAAAGTTTTATGTTTGACAGTAGCTGAAATTTGCATATTTAATATATAATTTAAATATTTTCCAGAAGTGTAGTTTTTAAAATTACTCCTAATATTTTGACTCTTTCTGAAAACCAAACAGCAGAAAGATGTGTCAGTTCATAAATTTTTCTAATTTTTAAATCTGTTGCTGAACTTATTAGGTTACATAATCATGAGTAATGGTTTATTTTATGTGATATAGACAATATAGGGAAGTAAAGGGAACATTGGTCTTGTTTGATCTTTCTCTAATTAACTGGTTCTTATAATGGCTCTTGGTCCTAAGCAGGTCTTGGTTTTCTCACCCATAAAATCCACTGGAGTGGGCTGGGGTTACTACCCTGTAGCAATATTAATATAAGGATTTATATTTTACATTTTAGAAATAGCTATTCTTCGCTTTCACCCTGGGCCTACTGACACAATCTATATTTTGACAAAAATCTCAGGCCATTTATGTGATGATTATAGTTTGAGAGAAACTTGGGTGGCTTGAACAGTATCAAATCTGAACTGTGTCAGGAATGTTCTGTTTTTTTTTTTTTTTAAACACAGAAATATCTACATACTCTTAAATGGTAGAAAATGTCCTAAGGGATATAGCATAAATCTGGCATATGATTCAGCTAACTTGGGAAGTCAGTTGCTCTCTGTAGGATCTTGGGTAAACTATTTAATTTCGTGCTCTCTTATGTAAAATTCAGACACTGAAATCTATTTCTTAAGGCTGGGTATTAAACCAATGTTTCGATTTCTGAAATAGGATATCGCTCTTGTTCAGGCTGACCTGGAAGTTACTCTGTAGCCAGGGTAGTCTCAGACTCATTGAAAGCCTCCTGCCTCAGTTGCACTGTGACTGAAATAAACAGCTTGTGACGAGCTCAACCATGTTTGATTTTCACCTTGATATTCCTCTGCCTGCCTATCACCAGTTTGTGTTAAGCTATGGAGCATATGAGTTGATGAACTGAATTTCATTAACAACAATAATATGGTCTCCCCCAGCCCCAGGCTAAGCTGAGCTATTCATCCCAGTTAATGTTCTATTACATGCTCTAAAGTTGTTTGAACTCCATTCCCTTTCCTCAAATATAAAATATGCTACCTCTTCTTGCCATGTGTCAGGTTTCGATGTCAGGACCTGAAAGTTCAGTTGCCTACATGGAGTGGAAAGCACTGTGCACTGTCCTAACCTGTGTCCCCATCCTGTCACACTGAAGTTCATACGGTGCACAGAGCAGAGGTGGTGACAAAGTGGGTTCACTCTGTCACCTAACGGGAGTCTGCAGACCTATTGGAAGGCACAGACAGCACCTGGATTTTACAGCCCGGTACAATGCTTGAGAATGATTTCTCAGTGAGTGAGGAGGGGCCGAACGGCTGAAGAACGTGCATTACAACGCTCTAATGAATGCTTAGAAATGGGGAAGTCTGTTTTTAGGTTTCAAGACATCAAAATGTAGGAAGGGGGCCCAGAAAAAGAAGCTAGTCGCAAAAGTCTTTAAGAGTATAAGTATCAAGAGAGATAGTGGAAAACAAATATGGAGGGAGAGAAAAACGGAAGTAGACTCAATGAGCTGTTTCAGAAACGGCAAGAAACCAGCTCCTAAAATCTGGCATCATGTAAGTACAGGAATCATGTGGCTGTTTCCATGGAGGAACACGGGAACAGAGAAAGACTATGGTACTGAAAACAAATTCCCCATGTCTAAGATGGGCTTTGGGATATATTTCAGCTAAAAGAAATGAGATGCAGTTGGGGAAGTGACTGTTCTGAAGGATGAAAGCCCAGAGGTGGAAAGCATGGAGGTGAGGAGGAAGGCAGAAGAAAGGCTCTGTGGCCTGGACTCCTCACAGTGTGAACTGCAAGAAATGGGGGAGGACTAAGACCCTCATTGTGTTATGCATGAGGCACAGATGTGTTTAAATGTGCCTGTGGATTGTACTACGTAAAAATTGTTTTCCTCTCAAAAGGGGAGATGCTAGCTATGTCCAGGGTGGCTATGCTAGACCACAGTCCACAGAGGATGCTAAAGTGTGAAATCCGAAATGAAATGATGGGTACTACACCCTGGTCAGTCTGAGGAAAGAGCTGTACAGAGCTGTGGGTCCTGTAGGGGCCCTCTGTACTAGTAGGGCCCTGAGGAAGCAGCTCGATACCTGATGTGGTGGTGGTGGTGGCACAGTGTCAATGACTGCTGGCCTCCGCCATGAACCCTAGGCACCTGGTGAGGTTAAAAGACATGGGTAGTTTAGAGAGCTGTGGGCTAACCTGGATTTGGTCACCGTCACATCCTGTGCGAAAGGAACAACTTTTGGTGCTGACACTGCGGGACGTTGTCATGACTCTGGGGATAAAGGATGTGTGTGTGTGTGTGTGTGTGTGTGTGTGTGTGTGGTGTGTGTGTGGAGAGAGAGAGAGAGAGTCATGAGAGAGAGAGAGAGAGAGAGAGAAGGGGAGACCTTGTCAGTTGTCATAATTCTGGGGATAAAGGATGTGTGTGTGTGTGTGTGTGTGTGTGTGTGTGTGTGTGTGTGTGTGTGTGAGACCTTGTCAGCCTGTAGGGCACAGTAATCCAGAGTTAAAAATTAAGTCCATTATGAAACCCTGACTTCGAGCTGCAGTGGTGCCTCTTACGAGCTGTCAGCCTCTGAGCTGTAGGTGCCCATGTGTCCCATTTGTGAAAACAGAGATGGATTACGGAGATAAGCATTTGACCAGTATCTGCCATCTATGCTGCCAAGGGCTGTGGGAACAGCCCAACTGGAGGAGAAGTCCTTCTCCCAGTGCATAGGGCGGCATTTCCCAAAACACCCAGCTTCTTCCAGACCTCAAACACACTGTGCTTTTCTGCGGCTTGGAACAGCTGCCCTGAATGTGTGTGGAACTGAGACGTTGCTACGGCCAGTTCTCTAGCCTCTTGGCTTCAAGCACTTTTGGCACTCGGTGCACTGTCTTGAACGTCCCAAAGAGCCTCTGTTTCTGCTTCTTAGGATTACATCATTCTTTTAGGGAGAGAAGTTAAGCACTTATCAACATACTAAACATAATACACCCATTATCTATTAATGTGATAAACCGAGTTAAGGTCTGTTTCATTGATTTTTTTTTTTTTCAGAAAAGGAAGCTGGCTTCTCATTATTTTTCTCTTCAGCCAGTCTATTGTGATCTCTCTCCCCCTCTCTCTTTTTAGTTTTATGTTGTAGGCAAGGCGTCATAGATCCCCTGTCTCATGAGTGCTGCAGTGGAAGTGCAGCCCAGTTGGTGTGACGTCATATTTTCAGGTCTCACATGGATGCTACAAAGTCAGCAGGGAGAGGTGGACTCCTCATCTCTCTAGAGGACCTCAGAAACCTCTGGTCCTGCTTGTACAGTGTGAAAACTGCTAGACTTAGCTTATTTTGAAGTTTTCTGTTCTCTTCTATTTACCTATCTATGTTTTAAACTGGTACTTAAAGATTTTAATTAGTGCAGCTCACAATTTGTTTAATACTCCACAATAAATTTCTTTCTTTTTTTTTTAATGCCAAGTGTTTTTGCAAGAATTTTCACACATTAGTTTTCAACTTAAACTTAGAATAATTGTGGTGTTCAAAGATACTCTGTGGGAATTATAATTAGAATGGTACTGTTTAAAAAGAAATTTGGAGAGAATTGACGTGTTTACAATGAGAGATTTTTCTCTTTTGTTCTTACTTGGTGTCTTAGAAAAAGGAAGGAGACCTCTGGCCCCTTGTACTCCTTAATGGAGCAGGCTTCATGTTCAGCGTGAAATAGCTAAACTCCACATCTGGACTGAAGTTCTGTGAGGATAATGAACATCTCTAATCTTAGCAACTGCTTTTGATGTGATGTTAAATGAAAGGGGACCACTTTTCCAGGGTTCAGTTTTAAACCATGGAACTTGGCAATCGGTTATTTCTCGATTAACGTCTCTAAATTGCTGTCTTCATGCTGCTGCTGAATCTTTTAGAAGCTTATTTGAATTTTGCAGAAATTAAAATTAAGCCCGATTAGAGATTAGAGTGAACTGTATGGAAAAGAGCATCCTGTAGAAAACACAGTGCTGAGAGCTTCTAGGGCCTGCCCTGAGGTTGATCCCAAATTCACCACAGGTGAGAGCAATCCTATCTCTTCTAGGTTCAGCTTCTTCATCTCTAAAACAGGAATATGACACCATCTGTATTTCACAGGAGAAATGTGAGGTATGCAGTGGGCTTTGTGCCTTTCAAGTGCTTCACTTCCCAAATTTTGGCTACTAAAATTTTTTGCGTCATATCTATTGAAGTCAAGCATGCATGATTCTGACATGCAGGTCAGAATAGTAGATGAATTTTTTGTTGGGCGTTGGTTTTCTTTCCCCCTTAGGTGAATCTCCTATGTAGATGCAAATAAATGTATTATTTCTTTAGAATCCAAATACTTCTGAAATAAAAAGGATGACATGATAGATTCTTTTTTCTAATGTGTCCCGATTTCAGCGCAATGGACCTCAAGCCAGAATCTCAGTAACTCTGGCTTGGAAGAAGAACAGGCCTTGTTGGCTTCTTGTGAACAAGGGAGGCACATGAACTGCCTGGTGTATCTACTTCCGGAGTGATGCTCAACACGTGAGAGCGAGTGGACAGCAGCATGTTAAACTGCCCCTCAAGGGTGGCTTCCCCATGGGAGGACTTTCCCAGCAACAGTCATGTTCCTCAGTGCTACCTCACACTGTGGGGTATTGCCCAGCATCTGACATGAAGGGAGCATGATTAAGAGGAATAAGGATCTCTCTAATTTCTTGGTTGTGGATGTACTTTCCTTTTCTGTCTTATCATCAGAGACCAGGATCCCATATCCAGGAAAAATTGGAAGCAGATGATTTAAGTAAAATATTTAGAGCTTCTTAGCTTTGCTGAGTTCTTTAGTTCTGCAAGGCAGTGGATAAGCATCTTTAAATTTCCTGTTAACATATTGGGCATGGCTTGAAGTCCGTACTCCTGAATTATAGCTCCATGGATACCTTCTGGGGCAGGCCTCCCCCTTCTCCGCCCCCAGGGTCATACGGTAAACTCTACAGAGAGCAGTGGGACTTCGGATCAGTAGGTGTGGCATCTGTATGAAGACAGTATGCTCCCTCAGTATGCTTGCCTTTGTTATAGAACACGATCTGCACTGAATGTCGAGTCCTCTTCAAACCAGGAAAACGTAAAGTCTCATTTTACACAGACTCTGTTTTAAATTATAATTCGACAAAAGAAATAACCACATTACCCATTTGATTTGCCAGAACCTTATCTAGTGCCACCTGTTGAGCCCAAGGCACTCCAATGCTGACATATTGCAGGGAACAAAATTATGTAGCTGGCATACTAACTAGCATGAATGCCAACAAAAGCATAATATAGCCTTTGTACTCGAAATAAAACAAAAATATATTAAGCTACCAACTGCAAAGGTTTAAGAAAGCCACATTTAATTATACACAAGCAGATCTTTCTGACAAAGAAATATAATGAAAAATGGTCTTGGAGTTAAAAAGGCTGAAGTTGGCCTGGTCCACACTTGAAACTCTTGTGAGCTTAAACAAAACCAGGATTTCACGGTACAGTTGACTTGTATTAAATATGACAAGGGGATACTGAAGTTGTTTTCATGAACTGATGGGTTCAAGAGAGGAACATTTGCAGTGCTAGGGAATAGCGAACCATGTTGTCAGAACTGGCAGAACAAAAGCTGTAATTAGTTATTAGCTTATACGTGTATAGCTCACGCTTTTGAGGGTATATTGACCTTGAAAGACTACCTGCCCTTTTTTTTGCGTGTGAGTCGACTTACAGAAAGCCAATACTGGGAGACTCAGGGCTGTTGTCCAGAAATGTGTATGTATCCCCTTGATAAAGGCCAACTTGAGAGCAAAGTAATACAAAATATTGGATGGGTTGTGGTCTAAGACTGCTCGTGGTTGAGCCCTTACCCTGGGCCAAAGCATTGAACTTTATAAGAGTTATCTCATTTATCTTTTCAACAAATCCTAAAATTATGTGTTGTTATTATTACTGTGTTCCAGGCGGTGGTTTTAATGGGAAGACGTTAACTCACTTTTCTGACTCTGCTTCTGAATGAGCCTAAGTGGGCTCCATCTCAACACATGTTCTCAATCTTCATTCAGTAAATATGGATGGAGATGGAAAAACAATTGCTAAAAGAAGAGCTCCAATTTGAAAGGGAACAAGGAGGGAGATCTGTGGAACGCTTGGAGGGAGAGAAGGGAGGGGGAAAATGATGTGATCACATCAAAATCTCTAAAGAAATAGTGAAAAATATCTATGAAGGTCTTCTTGTAAAGATGACTTGTAAACTCCTGGTTTAGTATGATCAGTTTAATCCATGTGGACAGCATGTGCTTTGTAGCCCAAGGTGTACTAAAGAAGTAATGTGTATGTTACATTTCAACATAACTGCATGAGAAATGATTACTAACGTAATGGCAGCATTCTGTGTAGGCATACAAAAAAAGGGAGGATGGTATAAGAAAGTAAATTATGTTCAAGTTAGCATAGGGCAGATGATCCTTTAGGTCCAAAAGACCAACTGATCATGGGGGCAAAATATCCCATACGAAGAGAACGCAGCTTAACTCACATCGCTGTACCCCATGGATGATGGTTTAACTACCTTTAATGCCGATTCTCATCTTCTCAGTCAAATTTCTAATTTCCAGTTTAGTCTCTAAGATAAATTGATCCAATAGGAAGGATCACTTAGATGACCGAAGTCTGTTAATCAGACATCCTTTATTCTAAGCGAATAATGGTTGTTCAGGTTTTAGTTTGCCCAAATAAGTCCCTTTACGTTCAATTGCTTCAATATTCTAATCAGAGGTAGTCCCTGCATCTGAATTAAACCCAAGGACCAGAACCTGAAGTGCATTAGCTTCACTGAGGTCATCTCTACCGTATCTTTGTGGTCTCCTTTTTCTGTTTGGGTCCTTGAGGGGGCAGCAAAGCCTTCAAGCTTCTTAGTTAAGTGTCCTTATTTGTATAGATGGAGAAAACAAGGCAGAACATTAAAACATCTTGTTTAATGGGAGAGATGATGAGTTCTGACTTCGTTCTTCCTGTTGTTCTCGTCTATATGTTTATCTTAGTTTCGAGTGTGCGGCACATACAGTTCAATTGTCATTTACCCTCTAGTCACCAGCTATAATTTTAGACAAAAACATTTAAACCTTTCCAATCTGCTAAATGTCAAAGTGTAATGTTTTATCAGTTGCAGCCAGTGGACCCTAAAGTCTAGTATCGAAAGTGCTATTGAATTGTACAGTATGTTTACACTACATCATCATGAGTGACTTTGAAAAATATGTCACTCATGAAATATGCCATAAGGCTTCGCAACTTTTGCAAATGACAAAACCGATTGTCAAGTTGTTTATGTAATTTTACTGTGGTCTGGAGGGTCCCTGAATGCTTCAGTTGGTCAGCTGTCACTGACTAGAAATTCTTAATAATTGATGAATAATTTAAACACGTTACAATTATTCTCACAGAGCTATTAATTGGTAAAGCCACAAACTGACCTCAAGATCTTTATATTTTTTCCTGAAATAGTGCTGCTTTCGGGTCAAAACATCATAGTTTATAAAGATGGATTTAAAAGTACAGAATAATGTCGAAAAAATGTGCATGGCTTAAGTAAAATGGTTAAAATAATAGGTCCCATCTTTAAGTTGATGGAAGGAGCTTGTAGGATTTGAGGGCTGTTTATAAGCATTTATATTCTCGCATACACAACCAGAAATATACAGCAGGAGAGCTCTTCAATGAGGAAGTAAATGTCCTGTTTTCTGAGCAACTCTATCAAGCTATTTGTGCTGCTGAGAACTGGCCAAAGCTACCTGGTGTTGGAAAGCAAAAAGCATTTGGCAAGCAAATATTTTCAGGTTGCTTGTTATGACACAGATACTTTGTAGGTGTTTAACACATGAGACTCCACTCATTAGCTGATACTTTCTGTCCTCACTGACGTACATCTAATGAGGGACAGAAACAATACATAATCCACACATGGGTTCCAAGATGGTATGTTCTAGGTGAACGGGGTAAGGAAGGCAGGGAAGAATGTGGATTGCTTACAGTTTTCAATAGAGTAGCTTGGGGAATCCTTAATAAGCAGCTGACACTGGACAAGGACTTGAATTCGTTGGTTTCTAGGAAGAGGGAACAGCCAGTATACAGGCCTAATGCAGGTACATGCGTGCCAATGGAGGAACAGTGGCTATTGCAGAGTGGGTGAAGGGAGGGGGTGAGGAGGTCAGGTGCCATAGGAAAGGACATCTAGAGCACGCCAGGGGAAGGGCATGAGTTGCCTTACCCTTTAATATGATTCTTCCGGTCATCTACTGAGTATTCTGTGGGGGTCAGAAGAAGCGTAGCACTAGGTAGGTGGGGATGAACACCCTCTGTGTTCTATTGCAATAGCAGAGGAGAAGACAATGGTGATCTGGGCAAGGGAGTAATAATGATGAGTAGGAATTGGTTGTGTTTTGCATTTTAAAGACAAACCCCACAGAGGTTTCTGAGAATTGGACTCTAGACTGTGGAGGATAATGTGACGATTTTTATTGCATGCAGCTGAAGAAGTGAAGTTGCCGTCAGAGCAACCGGGGAAATTGTAGGTGGAGGAGCATCCCAGTTGGAGTCTGAGATGTTGTTGACAAAGCTTTCATACTGGTGGTTGGGTGTTTAAGTCTGGTGTCCCCGTGGGTGTGAGGACTGGAGATGTGATTTGGAAGCTTGATGGTGTACAGGTGACAGTTAAAGACACGACTGTGTCACGTGACTATAGAGAAAAGGAGACAACACGGAAATCTTGATAGCGGTCCAACATGACAGGGCAGGAGGAATTAGCAATGACAACTGAGAAGGACCAAGCAATGGGAAACCATGATGCTCGAGACACTACGTGTAGAAAGGAAGGACAGGGCTGGAGAGATGGCTCAGTGGGTAAGAGTACATGTTGTTCTTTCAGAGGACCTGGGTTCAATTCCAAGTACCAACATGGCAACTCACAATTGAATATAACTCTAGTTCCAAGAGATATGACACTCTCATCTGACCTCTCCTGAGGTCAGGCATGTATACCTATTTTGGAACACATGTGTGCTGAACACGGACATACATGAGAGCAAACCACTCATATTCATTGTGGTGGTTTGACTAAATATGGCACCGATGGGCTCATATGTTTGAATGCCTGGCCAGTAGGGTGTGGTGCTACTTGACAAGGATTAGGAGGTGTGGCCTTGTTGGGAGAAGTTTGTCACTGAGGGTGGGGTTTGGGGTTTCAAATGCTCAAGCAAGACCCAGTGTCTCTCTTTCTTTCTGCCTGCACATCCAAATGTAGAATTCTCACTCTAACACTGTGTCTGCCTGTATTCTGCCATGTTTCCCGCCATCATGATAATGTAAGCCAGCCCCAATTCAATGTTTTCTTTTGTAAGAGCTGCTGCGGTCATGTGATCTCTTCACTGCGACACAACACTAAGCACATATAAAGTAAACACATCCATTTAAATAAAAACAAAAATAAAAATGAAAAGAGACAGAGGGCAGACAGCTGTGTCCAGTTCTGCTATTATAGCCAGCGAAAGGGGCTGAGGATTGCCTAGTGGATGTTGAAATATGGCGGCGATGAGTTCCTTTAAACAGGGTGATGTCTTTAGAGCCAAATGGAGTAGGCACATTTAGATAAAGTCTACACGTAGTTGATGGACAAACTTCTACTTTATTGTAGGGCACAAAAATCAATGAAGTTGGCTGTACAACTTAATGGATAGCAATATTTGCCTCATTAAAGTTTGATTTTATAATAGTCAAAGAAAGAAGTTATCTTAACATTTGTGGATTACTGGAGGAATGCTAAGGTTCCAGAGAACACAATTTAAAAACTACTCGTACTGTGTCAGGAGCCAGATATGTCACACCCTAAGACCCGCCTGCGGAGCTAGGCTCTCACACAGCTCCAGCCTCTCGCACTAGCTCCACGGTTTGCCAGGCAGGGCACCCTCACTGAGACTTCACTTTCTAAGCTGTTAAAAGTGGACTGTGACCTTTACCACACGGGAGTTCTGCCAACACTAAGTCTTTCACTATATGTCAAAGTATTCAGTATCTAAAACATTTCGCCTCATGAAGGAGGCACACGGTAACACCCTATGGATCTTTGCTGGATGTATTGGAAGAAATCGAAAGGATTTCCAAATCTTTAGAAAAATACAGGGGAAAGGAAAAATAAAGGAACAAAGAGTGATTATTTGTTCAATGTGAGAAAAAAAAAAGGGATTTTGTTAGACTTTCCTAGTAGGTCACAGGGAATAAAATGTCCTGCTTTGGAATGGGGCAGAAATGTTTGCTGTACTAGATTAATGTTTGCTGTACTAGATCAAATGCTCTGGAACATTGAATGGGTACACCTAATTTAACCATCTCACTGTTAGTATTTTTTAAAAAAATCCAATGTTCTCTTCAGCCTTCCTGGGAAAACACTAGGAAGTGACCAACAAAATATGTCACTGTTGAAAGGCACAGTGCCACCGGGGAGCTTTCTAATAAACAGACACCGTGTTCTAGAATTGAGGTTAGCAGTGCTGGCTTCTGAGGGGCAGAGTGGTATGGGTCTCCTCACTATTATCAAGTGGGAACTGAGCACCGCAGAGCTCTCTCACCATAGATACAGGGAACTCACTTCCTGTCTGCAGGTCCAAATGAACCCACACCCCCTGAATGAACTTTTCTTGACATCCAAGAAAAAGCCAGAAGTATCCATGGTTTAGTGACTTTCAATTATTTAAGTCTACGGGGTCAAAATTCAGCGATACAAAAGATTACATATTAGTGGTTCCCAGACTTGGCTGCTCACCAGCACCGTCATGAAAGCTTGTTTGTGGAACGCATTCCCAGGGCTTACCCAGGAAATGCTGATTCAAGTACAACTATTGGCTCTGCTCTTACCAGAATGTAGAGTCCACTGTGAACATGCTCCCTGAGAGACTAATATACACAGAGCGGGGCTGCCTTCCAGCTGGATAACACATACCTGTTCTGGTTCAAGGCATGGAGCTCGACAGACATCTAATTCACTCAATTCCCCATTCCATTCTGCTCCATTCAGGCACCAACGCCGGTGCTCTGGTAGATTAGGAATCATCCTTTTGTTTGAACTCTTCGTTGACTCTCCCCTGTGCTCCCCCACCACTCCCAGAGTTCCCTTTGGTTTTTCCCTCTTTGGTTTCCTATAAATGCTTTAGGGGCAGGGTAGAGTGGGCCATTGAAGGATCCAGCTAGCAGGTTAATTTTGAGTATAGAGCAACTACAAGGAAATTTAGAGGAGCCTTGGGTAGAACTTGACCTTATTCATGTAGTTTCTGCACTTTCTTATGTCAAAGGACCCTGAGTCCAAGTAATCAGTACCTCTGTACTTCCTGCCCTTTACATATATCTCCTGCCACAGCAGGGGTAGAGGCATGGCAGTAGAGTGATCTAACCTTATTGTAGTGAACGTTCTTTCTGAAATTACCTTCAGTTTCAAAAGTTTTACTTAAGCTAAAAGGTTTGGAGCCTTTCAAACATAAAGGACTGGACAATAATTCAATAAACGTTATGTATCCACCATGCAAAATTAGCAGACTTCAACATCTTGTTACAATTTAATCCTTACATACTGTTGGCAAGAGTCTAAATGAATCCAGCCACTTTCGTAGGTTGTTTAACAATACCCACTAGAGCTAATCCTGTGCGTGTATTGCAACTCAGAAATCTCACTTCTGGGTTTGTACTCAATCTAAGTGCACACATATGTGCGTTTAGCAGATGTGGAAAAAAAAAAAACCAGTGCTATTGTGATATTTATAATAGCCCCAATCTGAAGCCTTTCAAGTGCCCATCGGAAGAGAAACTGGAATAAATTGAGGTAATAGTCATAAGAGTCAGCAGAGTGCTAAACAGCAGTGAGAAGAGCAAACCTTTCCCCTCACAAGATTTACCAGTCTGACAGAATACGGTGTCAAGTGAAGAAGACCCAAGAGGGTACATTGCTATGTTATTTATATAAAAGATATAAAAAGATAATAAATGATGATCGAAGTCCAAATCATTTTCCTTCTGGGATCTTGGGAATATCTCTATTTTATTATTATTATTTTTTAATTTTTTGACATAATATAACTTCCTCATTTCCCCCTTCCATTTCCTCCCACCAAACCCTCTCATATGCCCCTCCTTGTTCTCTTTCAAATTCACGGCCTCAGTTGTCATTAATCATTGTTACATGCATACACACACACACACACACACACACACACACACACACACACACACATATATGTTGTGGTTTGCCCTGGAGTTATCTGTATTTTGATGCTAATTCTACTGCCCCAAGGACAGCTGCCTAGTCACTACTCAGGACTCAGGTGACTTCACCAGAACCTTGCCAATGAATTTGTAAAGTACAGGTGAGGGGCAGGTACAGGATAGAAGGAGGCTGTCATTGGAGGAGAAGGAAGGATGGGCGGGAGAGAAGTTTGAAGGAAGAGGAGGAGACTAGAGGAGAAGAAGAGACAGGAAGAGGAGAGGGGAGAAGCCATGGCAGGTGATGTTAAGATTCTGCTCTGCGTATTTACAGGTTGTTATCAATGTTCCTAAGGGATGGATCGTACCGGGCTTTGTATGTTTAGGTGGGCAATTATATCTTTTACCAGTTGGGTCAAAGATTATTGTGCTGTGTGTTCTTTTATGTGACGGTTTGAGTGTAGGAAAGTGTGCGGCTAGGATCTGTTTCTGCCAAGATGTCTAGCAGATATCTTGGGGTACCACGGTGTGGACCAAGTGGGGTAAAAGACAATACTTTTTTTATTTTTTATATTTTTACAACAACAACAACAACAACAACAACAACAACAACAACAACAACAACAACACACACACACACACACACACACACACACACACACACACACATATATATATGTCCTGCTCAGTCTGTACAATGGCGGAGCATTTGGTGTTGGATAACTACTTGCTGTGCTCCTCCCTGGGGTGGGGGACTATGTCTCCCACTCTCAGCATCCCTCAGTTGCATGCAGTTCTTTCTATAGTTTTGTTGCCTCATGGTCTTTTCCCTGTCCACTCTGGCATGCCTGTGGTTCTTGTCCTGGTTCAGCCCGTGTTTAGGCAGTCATGTTGGTGAGACTTAACGGGTGCGACTTTGGACTTTACCAGGAGACATCTCGGCAAGCTGGAATGTTGCGAGTATCGTGAGTTGAGTGGTGATACACAAGTGTATTCACGGTGTGAAGCTACTGAAGTGCGAGCTTAGCTCTTGGATGCTGGGTTTGACTATTTACATAAAAGATAGGAAGTAAAGGACGGGTGGTCCCTGCCTGCCGAGATATAAAACCTTTACAGAGGGCAAACAAGAGAAATTTCATTAGCCACATTGTAACCACATTTTAGAACAACCACACAGAGACGCATCTAGTAAGTCCTAAAAGGAAAACAACAGGGGTAATGTTAACTTAAAGATTTTCAAGCCAGAAAAGAAAGGATTAATATTTTTAAGCCATAAAGGAAAGGAAAAGTGCCTCCCATTGGTCCTACAATTTTATATCTAGCCAAATTCACACAGAATGTCGAAGGCATTAGGAAAAAAAAAAAAAAAAACCATCAGGCATACCAAAGGTCAGCTTACCTTGGCATACTAAGTAATTTGAAACCTCTTCTTTTTAGAAGAAGCCTCCAGAAGAAGCACATAACACTGTCTGCTATAGAACAAGAAGCCAGTGAAGTCAATATGTTTGAATAAGTTTGTTTTACATTAGAAAACAATTCACTTCCTTTGAGACTTTTAGGTCACCCAGTTCAAGCCACTCCAGCGGCATAGATTCTCCACTTCCAACTTCCTACTCATGTTCCTGTTAAACATGACCTCAAGCAAGCCATCCTGAAGCTGGGAGGAGGGCTAGGCAGGGCCTGGGGAGTGGTTTTTAAGTCTAGGCAGGATTCTTGGCTGTGGACCCTTGCATCTGGAACTCATGAAAACACGTAGGGTTAAAAGCCTGTTAAGCGTCTCAGGAAATTGTGTTTTCAAAGCAACCCAAGCCTGGCCAGCAAGCGCTATGCTTGCTTTCCACCTAATTCCCCAAGAAACCCTTTGACCAGAGTTCTGGACAGGCGGTGAGTGGGCTGCAAATCCAGGTGAGGGCGTCCCTGCGATTCCCACGTGGGATGTAGCCACGAGCAGAGCACAGCACGCAAAAGAGAATCTCAGAGAACAAATGTACGGGCTGTGACAGACACAGGATGAAGCAGTCCTTCCAGGTGACCAGTACTGTATTCTATGGAATGGCTTCACCGTGGACTTTGTGACCAGGTCAGGGAATATAGGAATTAGTGTTTGAAAATGGCTTTGGACCAGGGCTTCCTCTGTTAATACCAGTTCCCCTTCTAAGTGGACACTTCGGTTGTGAGGGCGTTGTTTTCTTTCTGAGGTTACAAAGCGGATAAAGGAAAATGGGGGAGGGACTGCTTGAGCTTTGGTGAGTGGTTGTGGGGTTATCCACTTTCTGGATCTGTTGGAGAGGATTATCTAGAAATTCAGGACCAAGACCTGGATTCACAATGTCAGGAGTTTCTGGAATCCCTCTTGGGGAGACCTTGGATGTAGCAAGTCCTCGATAGAATCTCTTTGCCTCTTTTTACAGAGCTCTTTCTAGAAGGCTGATGGTCAGTGTCTTTTGCTAGGTGTGGACGTGCAGCTGTGTTATGGCCAGTGGAGTGTTATTGGAAGTATGATCCCGAATCTTTGAGAAAAAAAAGAAAAGTAAAATTGTAAAGAGATGAAAATCGTACCTCAGAGAATCATAAATTATAACATATATTGGCAAGGGCAGGAGAGTCAAAGAATCTCGATTCAAAAATATTTATAATGCCCATGGTTAAGATTCACAGCCTAGAGTTAAAAACCACTCCCTAGGTCCTGACTACCCCTCTTTCCAGCGTTAGGATGGCTGGCTTGAGGTCATGTATACCATGACCATGAGTAGGAAGATAAGATTCTAGAATCTTCGGCGCGCTGAGTGGCTTGAACTGTGTGACTTAAATGTCTAAAAGAAAGTGAATTATTCTTTTTATAATGTAACATGAATTTGTTCAGTAAGTGGAAGCCAGCATGGGTTACATATTGAGACAAATCATGTAGACACACCCAGTGTATAGGGTGTGAAAGAAAGCCGGACTAAGGATTTTAGTATCTGAGAAAAATGAAAGTCAGGAGAGCGAGAGTGAGTACAGGAGCCCCTGGAGCAAGAAGTACAGCCGTGATGAACGATGCTTGCACAGCTCAGATCCTCCAATGAGGAAAAGCAACAAACAAACAACGATCACAAACAGAACTTCCCAGCTAAACAGATGGAGATATCAACCGTCCTTGAAATAAACCAGGAAGGAAAATGAGCAATTGTATATACCCACCGTTAAATACAGCGTCGAGAGCCAACCAGGGAAGAGAACGAACTTACACACAACATTACATTGTTTATTGATAACAAGGAGCAAACAAATCTTCATGTGCATTTGCCTGTCAAGCGTCTGCCTTTCGGACTGCTTATGGTGAGTTGTTTTGACGGTCTGCTTTTCACTGGCTATGTGGCACTGTGCTCTTACATTGGGTCTTTTATTTGTTTGCTTGTTTGTTGAAACGTTTCCTTTTTCATTAATTAATTATTTTATTTACTTTCCATTCAGATAGCACCATCAGCTATCTCACAGCCCCTCCTCCATTCCCTCTTCCTCTTCTCCTCTGAGAAGAGGGAGCCTTCCTACCCCAGGTACCAACCCACCCTGGCACATCCAGTCACTGCAGGTCTAGGCACATCCTCTCCCACTGAGGCCGGACAAAGCAGCCCAGAGAGGGGAAAGCTACACTTCTGTCACACATGTGTTGCAGGCATAGGTCCAGCCCTTTGGTTGTTGGTTTGATCTCTAGGAGCCCCCAAGGGTCCAGGTTAGTGGACTCTGTTGGGCTTATGGAGTCCCTATCCCCTCTGGGTCCCCCAACTCTCCTACAAGACTCTCTGAGCTCTGTCTAATATTTGCTGTGGTTCTCTGTATCTGTTTTGCTCAGCTTCTGGATGGAGTCTCTCAGAGGACAGTTACAGCCATCACCTATAACAAGGCAAGACTCCCAGTAGAAGGACAAGGACTCGAACTCACCCACAAAACCTTCAACCCAAAGTTGTCCTGCCTGCAAGAAGTACAGGGACAGAGATGGAGCATAGACTGATGGAATGGCCAGTCAACAACTGGCCCAACTTGAGGCCCACCCCATGGGCAAGAACCAATCCCTGACGCTATTAACGATACTCTGTTATTCTTGCAGACTGGAGCCTATTACGTCTTATAAAGCATACCAAGTTCAATTGACCTTCACACACTATCTTTATGTTAATTCCTTCCTGATTTGGTATCAAACTTTCTTCCTCTTCATGTTCTATTTCTAGTTTTCTCTCTCTCTCTCTCTCTCTCTCTCTCTCTCTCTCTCTCTCTCTCTGTCTCTCTCTGTCTCTCTCTCTCTCTCTCTCTCTTTCTCTCTCTCTCTGTCTCTCTCCCTGTCTCTGTCTGTCTGTCTCTCTCTCTCTCTCTCTCTCTCACACACACACACACACACACACACACACACACCACTTTAAATCTAGGTTTTGCGTATGAGAGAGAGAGAGCATGTGTTGCTTTCGTTTCTGGGTCTTGCTTATCTTGCTTAATACAGTGGCCTCCATCCAGTTCATGAAAATGTCATGATTTTCATATTTCTTTACATCTAAATGAAATTCCACTGTGTAAGCTGGAGTCCTCTTCAGAGAGTCTGTGGATACCTATAGCTTGAAGTGTTTTCCTCCAGCAGTTTCCAAGTTTCAGGTCTAACATTACATTTGATTCATATTGATTTTTGTGCAGGGAAAAAGATATTGATCTAGTTTTGTTGTTCTGAGTGTGGAAACCCAGTTTCCCCAGCACTATTTGTTTAGGAGGTTATCTTTTCTGCATGTTTTGACATGGTTATCTGACAGATTTAGGTGGCTATCACTATGCTATTTTTATCGCTGAGATGTTGTAATGTACCAGGTACTTCGAAATCTCTAACATTATTCTTTCTGCTCAGAGTTGTGGTAGATAATTGAGCCTTTTTTTTGTGGATTCCACATGAATTTCAAGACTTGGGGAGAAGGCTAGTAAGTAAAGTTTCTTATGGCCAAGCCTCACGGCCTGCATTTGATTCCCAGGGTTTAGATGAGAGAACTGACTTTCCCAGGTTGCTCTCCGGCATCTTCATATACATGTGGTGCACACACATGTTGGTGCATACTCATACAACACGCAAATTTAAAAATGTGATAATACTTGTTAGTGATATTTTATTAGTTTTTTTTGAGAGCTTTATGCAACAATCTTTCATTAGATTCACTTCCCCTGACCTCCCCCAACTTTTCCAATTCCCCAGGTCTAATCCTTCTTGCCTATACATCCAACTTTGTAACCTTTGTAACCTCTTTCAAGAAAAAAAAATTCTTTGGTTGGTAGTTTAGTCCCTGGGAGCTCTGGGTGGTCAGGTTAGTTGATATTGTTGTTCTTCCTATGGGGTTGAAAAACCCCTTCAACTCCTGCAGTTCTTCCCCCTAACTCTTCCATTGGGATCCCCAGGCTCAGTCCGATGGCTGGCTGTGAGCATCTGCATCTGTATTAGTCAGGTGCTGGCAGAGCCTCTCAGAGGACAGCTATACCAGACTCCTGTCAGCATGCACCTCTTGGCATCAGCAATAGTGTTGGAGTTTGGTGCCTGCAGGTGGGATGGATTCTAGGTGGGGAGATCTCTGGATGGCCTTTCCTTCAGTCTCTGTATTTTCTTTAGATAGGAACAATTCTACATTCAGCTCCCAGGGACTAAATCACTAACCAAAGAGTACACATGGAGGGGTCCATGCTTCAAGCTACATATGAAGCAGAGGATGGCCTTATCTGGCATCAGTGGGAGGGGAGGCCCTTGGTTCAACGGAGGCTCAATGACCCAGGATAGGTCAGAGGCTATACCTGCTAGAAAGGTGAGGCAGGAATGAGGGTGGGTGGGGAAGCACCCTCATAGAGGCAAAGGGGACAGGGGGAATGGGGTGAGGGGTTTTGAAGAGGGGAAACTGGGAAGGGGACAACCTTTGAAATGTAAATAAATAAAATAACCAATAAAAATTGAAAAAACAAAATTCTAGCAAAAAAATTCTGCCAAAATATTCTTGGATGTATTTCTTCCACTGGAGAATGGTCCACTTACCAGGGACTACACTCTAGAGAAAACTATCTCTCCCTTTTCCATGAGCTAAGAGCTGCCAGTAACCATGCCAGTGAGAATACCATAGCTCGGGGTGGAATCATGAGCCCAGTTCCCCTCTCCATGCTGCCAGTCACTGAGTTCGGATGTGCTGCTGCCTGGCTACGTTCAGAAGACAACATTTTCTGTTGTCATCCACTACCCGTGGCTCTTATATTTTTTTCTCTCCTCTTCTGCAAAGATCCCCGAGCCTTGGGAGGGGTGCAATATGTCTGTTTTATTTAGATCTGAGCATTCTGTATTCTCTTATTCTCTGTATCTTGGCCAGTTGTGGGTCCTGTGTTAATTGGTGCTTTTCAGATGAGGACTAAGGGAGATGCATTGGTTTGTAAATATACTGATGAGTTACTATGAGTTGGTTTAATATCATCCATTCAACAGCATGACAGTAAGTTCTCCTCTAGACATAGACTCATGCTGATAATAGTGCCAGGTATGGCTTTCATCTAATGGAGTAAGACTTTGACCCAACCCAGAAGTGTTTGCTTACTCTCATGGTGTCATGACACTATTGCTCCAGTGGCTGTGTTTTGTCAGGCCAGTCACTGTTGTAATGCCTACAATTAATAGCTAGAAATGACTGGTTACTTTTCTCCTCTGGTAACTCGCATAGTATTTTCTAGTTCACAAAAGCTAGTCAGGGATGAAGCTTCCAGGTCCATCACAACTTGACATCTCCATGTTCTGAGTAAAGTGTGTGGTATCTTAGCAGTAGGGTATTTTAATCAAGTTCCGAAGGTCAACCATGAGGAATTGTGATAGCCTATAATGTTTAGGGGTTGATGGGAATTCACAGGCCAATGACTCCCAAAGAAGTTTTATACTATTAATTTTATATAAGTTGAAACATATTCGATATAAATTAATTTACTATTTGTGGTAGTTTGAATATGCTTGGCCCATGGGAACTGGCATAATTAGGAAGTGTAGCCTTGTTGGAGGAGGTGTGGCCTTATTGTAGGTAATGTGTCACTGCACCCAGGGCTGAAGAGACCCACCTTTCTGACTGCTTGCAGAAGATAGTCCCCTTCTTCTGCCCTTGAATCAAGATGTAGAACTCTTGGCTCCTCCATCACCATGTCTGCCTGGATGCTGTTATGATTCCCACCATGATGATAATGGACTGAACCTCTGAAACTGTAAGCCAGCCCCAATTAATTGCTTAACTTTGTAAGAGTTGCCTTGGTCATGGTGTCTTTTCACAGCAGTGAAACCTTAACTAAGATACTCTTCATTAATACTACTTTATGTCATAAATTAATTTTATTTGTTACCAAATACAATTATGAATATGTATATTATACAGTTAATTTGTTAATCAAATGTATATGTTTCTAACTATAGATAATGTTTTAGGAAGCTTCTACAGGAGTTGTTCTCTACATGTCTCTTTTTGTATTGCTTATTTTTTTGAAGTCTTTTCTTGTTCTGTGAAGAATGTCATGGGAGTTGTGAGGGAGGAAGTAGTGAATCTGTAAATTTCTTTTAGTAATGTGTTTGTTTTCACAATATTCTGCCATTGTGTGAGTGCGGAGGGCTTTTGAAGTGGGAGTTTCTGGATATGTCAAGTGATGCAGACTCACATCTTGTTTTGCTGAGGCCAGACCTCGGGGAAGGCATGTGATGTTTGGAGAGAGTATTAATAGGACTCTATGGACAGTGATGGCATGCTCACATAGCTAGCCTTGCAGTGCTCTGTGAGTCTCAAGTCTTCAACGATCTTCACTTCCTTGAGAGAGACATGGTAGAGAACTTTTCCTCAAGTCTCTGGCAGATCCTGGTCGCTCCTGATGACTTGTGTTGATTAAGTGGAGGCTTGGTGGTTCTGTTAGATTGGGCCACCACTGCTGATTCCTGTTTCCTATCCTGACATTACTGGACTGGACTATTGGCATCTTGGCAAACAGATTGGAATCAACCCTAAAGAACTACTTCTAAATAGGTCCATCTCTTTGTCCTATTTATTATCTTTTCCCTACCTTTAGATGGTGGACTAGAAGTGGGGGTTGAAGTGTTAGTGAACCCTTATTAAAAGTAGGTTTAAAAAAAAAACCCTAAGCCTACAGGCTGTCTGTCTGTTGGTGACATCTTCAATTTCTTTTCCTCAGCGCCTTAGTATGTCTCCATCTTTCATCTCCTTGGCTCTGTAGGTGAGGAAAGGCTACCTGGTGTCAGCCATTCAGATAACTTAGATGCCTGACTATTCCCTCCCTTTTGAGAGGCAGTTCTGAGCCATCCCACTTGCCAGGTGGGACCCTGTCTCTGGTCTTCTGGGGACTGCATTCTGCACACAGTCTGTGTCCAAGGCTGAGGGAGCACAGAAGGCACACCCACACTGTATTTAGCTAAACCACAGAATAGTTTCTTCTTGTCCATCTTTGCTGTTTTAAACTTTTTTTCTGCCAGTGCCCCACAGTTCTTGACTGAGAAATTTGGATCCATACATATATTGTACCAGGGTCAGTACACTTTTGTGTTCTTGTGTTACAGTGGGAAGGGACTACTCATTCTGGACTACTCTGGGAGCGTCTCAGCCTCCGACTTTTGGGTTGTTCTGCATTGTGTCTCTATGAAAGGCAGACTGGACTCTCAGCTGTCTGCAAACCACTCATGCTCTCTACAGATTATCTTTACCCAGGAACCAGTGCCAAAGAGGGGGAAGCCTCTCCCTGGTGAGGGTCTCACACAGGCGTCATGGTTCATCCCGGCACCAACTGGCAATCATTTGTGGCTGTAGTTCTAATACAGGACTACACTTGGAGAGCTCACCTTGCCTTACATATTTTCTGCCACTTTGCTTTTGCCTTGCTGTCGCCACTGTCCTACCTTTCTATTGCAACTCTTCTCCTTTCCCAGGTCACACAGGGGCAGCTTCTCCTTTGTGCCTTTCTAGAACTCACCAGCTTTGAAGCATTCTGAACCAACATGTCTTCAACCACTATGTCCTTTGTCTCCTCTGAAACCTTCTACCAAGAGCTTGCCTGAGACATATGGAAGGTTTTTTTTTTTTTAATAAACTTTGGCTTCTGTGCCCCACTTTAGTTTTTCTTCCTCTAAATATCTCTGCTGCAGACCAGATAATTTCTCCAATTGTGTCCCCTGAATTACTCATTTTCTTTTATTTCTAATCGGCTCTTCCAGTTGTAGGATTTTTATTTTCCCTGATTCTATTTTCTTTTCTAGAACCGCCTTTTTGAATATTTTCTTTTTTTTTTTATTATTAACTTGAGTATTTCTTATACATTTCAATGTTATTCCTTTCCCTGCTTTCCGGCAAACATCCCCCCCCTCCCCTTCCTTATGGGTGTTTCCCTCCCAACCCTCCCCCCCTTGCTTCCCTCTCCCCAACAGTCTAGTTCACTGGGGGTTCAGTCTTAGCAGGACCCAGGGCTTCCCCTTCCACTGGTGCTCTTACTAGGATATTCATTGCTACCTATGAGGTCAGAGTCCAGGGTCAGTCCATGTTTAGTCTTTGGGTAGTGGCTTAGTCCCTGGAAGCTCTGGTTGGTTGGCATTGCTGTACATATGGGGTCTCGAGCTCCTTCAAGCTCTTCCAGTTCTTTCTCTGATTCCTTCAACAGGGTCCTGTTCTCAGTTCAGTGGTTTCCTGCTGGCATACGCCTCTGTATTTGCTGTATTCTGGCTGTGTCTCTCATGAGCGATCTGCACTCACATTTTGATCATCCGTCTTGAGTTTCATTTGTTCTAGGCATCTAGGGTAACTCAAGCATTTGGGCTAATAGCCACTTATCAATGAGTACATACCATGTATGTCTTTCTGTGATTGGGTTAGCTCACTCAGGATGATATTTTCCAGTTTCAACCATTTGCCTACGAATTTTATAAAGTCATTGTTTTTGATAGCTGAGTAATATTCCATTGTGTAGATGTACCACATTTTCTGTATCCATTCCTCTGTTGAAGGCATCTGGGTTCTTCCAGCTTCTGGCTATTATAAATAAGGCTGCGATGAACATAGTGGACACGTGTCTTTTTATATGTTGGGCATCTTTGGGTATATGCCCAGGAGTTCTATAGTGCTAATTCTTTTCTGCTCTGCTGGCTTCCTCATTGTTTCCTGTCTAACTGTTCATCACATTTATGCCCCTCACTGTCCCTCCCCAGCACCTCACCTACAGTTGAATTCCTCACTTCTACTTTCTTACTCTATGACTGCATTTGGACAGGCTCTTTGACGAGATAATTTAAGTGATGTCACTCATCAGCTGGTGAAATGAAACTTGAGGCAAAGGTAGCACAAGGGGCGAAGTGAGACACCGAGGCCATTAATAGTTCTGGAAAAAGAAGACAGAGTTGTGGCGAACACCATCCTACTGAAAATGCTCTCAGAGCAGTGTATGCTCACACACAGGGGACAGACATCGTGAAAACACCAGAAACAGGGCCCCTGACTCAAAGATGGAGGCCCAGAGGAAACCAGTGCTATAGGGCCTGTGGCAAGCCTCCGGACCTTGAAACAATGTTCCTACTATGTGAGTGCCTCTGACTGGGATACATTGTTGCGCCAGCACCAACAAGGAAGGTGACTATTTAAGCGCTCCTCCCTCAACTCTTTGCTTTTTATGGGTAAATGTATTCATGGTGAATGATCTCCTTTGGTCTTATTTTAACTTATGATTTGACTGTGTATTATAAGCTTGTCTGTATCAGGGATTTTGTTTTTCCTGCACAAGCATGCGGAGGTTAGAGGTTGACATCTGGTACCCTCCGTTCCCTTCCCCTTCCTTTTGAGTACATGCCTCTTGATGAACCTGGAGATCACCATTTTAGGCTGCTCTGACTCAGTTCCTGGTACCTTCACTCCGTCTTCCTCAGGTCTGGGGTTACAGGGCATTCCTCCATGGCCAGCTCCCGTGTGGGGGCCAGTGACACAAACTCAGTTCCTCATACTTGTGCAGCAAGCACTTGGTCCCATGAGCCTTCTCCTCGCCCCCCCAGGCCAGGGATGTTTTTTCAATGTTAGTTTTTCTTCTTCAGAGTCTTAAAACTCTGCAGCCCTCAGAATTTAGGTCTTCGAACCCACATGCAAGATGGCAGTAGTGGTGAGTCACTGTAGTAATTTCAAGGAATTTCTCCCCTTCCTCAAGACCCTCAGTAGAAACAAACTTGCTTGACTCCTTGCGCTTGTGTTAGTTGATAACGTCTTTGTAGCTTTTACTCCCTGAAAGTGCAGCTTCTTCATTTCAGCCCGAGGGTGTAGTGCTGACTCTGCTTCAACTGCTCCTGAGAAAACACAGCTGTTCTCAGAGCCTCCTCATCCCGGGTGAAGAACAGCCTGGTGCTCACCCTCCTGGGTGAGCAGCGCCTGGGCAGGAGTGAGAGTAGCCTGGTTGCTGTTGCTCATGCTATGGTTTCTCTTCTGCTCAGAATGCTGCATGTTCTCTTTGTATTTTTGTATTGAGATCTCCCCCCATCTTTATTAAATTGGGTATTTCTTATTTACATTTCAAATGTTATTCCCTTTTCTGGTTTCCATGCCAACATCCCCCTAACCCCTTCCCCTTCCCTTCTATATGGGTGTTCCCTCCCCACAAGAATCCCGTTCACTGGGGGTTCAGTCTTGACAGGACCAAGGGCTTCCCCTTCAACTGGTGCTCTTACTAAGATATTCATTGCTACCTATGAGGTTGGAGCCCAGGGTCAGTCCATGGATAGTCTTTGGGTAGTGGCTTAGTCCCTGGAAGCTCTGGTTGGTTGGCATTGTTGTTCATATGGGGTCTCAAGCCCCTTCAAGCTCTTTCAGTCCTTTCTCTGATTCCTTCAACTGGGGTCTCGTTCTCAGTTCAGTGGTTTGCTGCTGGCATTCGCCTATGTATTTGCCATATTCTGGCTGTGTCTCTCAGGAGAGATCTACATCTGGTTCCTGTCAGCATGCACTTCTTTGCTTTATCCATCTTATCTAGTTTGGTGGCTGTATATATTGAGATTTTAAATGTGCATCAAAATAGATAAATTCTTTAATACATTGTGACCATAGCAGGGAAATGTCAAGCTTATCATTTCCCCCTTCTGCTGGAACCAGAAGGCATTTGTTCTGATGGCCCCAGTGCTAGAGACGCCCTGTCATAAAGAGTCCTTGAAGGCCATGATGTTTGGAGCAATCACACCAACCAAGAATCTTTTCAACTGAGAAACATTTAATATTCATTTTATATAACATAGTGTTTATATTCCTTGCTTATTCCACAAAAAAGAAGTACATGTCAGCTCTCATTACCTTAAATCTTTTCAAAGCTTTCTCTCTCCTCCAGGTGCTATGTAAAACCTAAGAGACAAATTTCACATTGAATTTGAGTGAACTAAACAAAGATGCTGAAATCCATCTAGCACATTCTTACATTCAAAAAAATTTCTCATAGCCTCAGTGGATATTATAAAACTTCCAGAACCATTGTTTAAAATTATTCTTTAATAATTGTCAAAATTATTTTTCTGATTTATTTATTTTAAATCTATTTTTTCCTTTCATTGATCATATTTCCAAGTGCGCTCTGGGGACTTTGGCATTTTATTTCCCTCGTTAATTATTTTTGTAGCATCATTAAAGTTAGCACCATCTCGAATGCAATCTGTAAATGTTTACTCCTCTTTCCAAATAATTAAGATAGTGCATAAAACCAGTCTTCTCTCTGGCTTCTTTACTATCCATTAAACATTTCTCCCCAGTCGGCTGACACTCCATCACTTACTCTTTCCATCTCTGTGTCACACTCAGCCTAGACAGCTTAGTCTGGGATGTAACCCAACGTCGCAGATGTCCTTCCAGACCACAGGACACGACACCGAGTGTCCAAGATGTTTGGGACAGATTTTAAAAGCTTCCTGTCCTCTCTCATTATTTTTTTATACTTTTCTTTGTTGAGAGATTGACTATGCTTTTTTCACACAATGAATGATTGTTATTATTACTCTTTGAGAATCCGAAAAGAAACAAAGACAAGAAAATTAAACTTCTGCAGATTAATGTGACTTTTACAACAGCAATAAGGAAGATATTTAGTAAGTGTTATGGCCAGTGTAAAAGTGAAGTCCATAAATTCCCTCTGTACCAGACTTCTAGGACCATGGACGTACAGCATGAGTGTTTGTATCGAGAACAACCTAACAGCAAAATACGAGTGCCAGGGCTGGAGAGGTGGCTCGTGGCTACAAGTACTGTTAGGTTCCATATTTGAGTCCCAGCATCCACACGGTGGTTCACGACCATCTGTAACTCCAGATGCCAGGGATCCAATACCATTTTCTGGCCTCCTTAGAAACTAATCACATCAGTGGTGCATAGACACACACGCAGGCAAAACACTTCCACAGATTAAAAAAATAACTGTAGACCACCGCTATTGGTGTGTGCCTTGCTGTGGCCCACCTCAGGCTGCCCTGCCAGGTCAGGGGGCCCGAGCAGTGGGATTATGGCTCTGAAACGGATCCAGAAGGAACTGATGGACTTACAGAGGGAATCTTCCTACTCAGTGTTCCGTAGAACCTCTGGTGCTGACTAATGGCCCGCCCTACTAAGGAGGTGTTTTCTTTTTTTCTTTTTTTTTTTTTTTTTTTTTTGGTTCTTTTTTCGAGCTGGGGACCGAACAGGCCCTTGTGCTTCCCTAGGCAAGCGCCTCCAAACTTACTGAGCTAAATCACCAACCCCAAGGAGGTGTTTTCTTCCTGACCATTCACTTCCCCACAGATTATCCCTTCAAGCCCCCCAAGGTTGCTTTCACTACCAATATCTATCACCCTAATATCAACAACAATGGTGGCATTTGCCTGGGCATCCTGAGGTCACAGTGGTCACTAGCACTATGTCCAAAGTTCTCCTGTCAATCTGCTCTCTGCTCTGCAACCCCAGCCCCGATGACCCATTGGTGCCGGAAATAGTCCACACTAACAAGGCGGACAGAGAGAAGTACAACAGACTAGGAAGAGAGTGAACACAGAAATATGCTATGTACGTGTCTCGAAGGCTCCATGGGAGATCCTGTCCAAGAGAAACCACAGGCAGTGGCTTTCCCGTGAAGCTCTGAGCTGTTGGCTAAGGCACTAACAGAACATGCTCTGTTTGCACACGTGTTGACACTCACTTTTCTGGCTGTAGCATGTTGGTGCCACTTTCAGCCATTGCGGCCTTGACAATACCACACCATTGATGCCAAATCAGCAACCATTGTTATGATCTACAGTCTTTCTGGTTTTTACTAAAACCATCTAGGCCCTAATTTGACTGTTGTCTGGGGGAAACAAAAGTATGCATCCCCATATTCCTCAAATGGTGCCACTACTCACCTGGCACCATACCCAGGGGCCCAGTTTGCCCTCTCTGACCACATGCCCTTCACCTTTAGATCACAGTGCTTTCTTGAGGGCCTAGGCAGAGTGGGCTTTTCTTCAGTATTTTCTCTGCCAGGGGTCTGCCACAGAACCATATCCTCAGAATCTCCTGGAAATTGAACAGCATCACCTGAAACCCATAACGCCACTTTCTGCCGTTCCCTGGCACCGGGTTCCGAGTGCCTGTGGTGTCTTCTCAGGAAACATCAAGTGAGGAACATCAGGCATTTAAAGCATGTAACACCCCAAGAAAGAGGACGGAATTCTCAGACATGGAGAGGCTTGGGTTTTGCTTTTGAATGGGGTGAGGCTTCCCTTACCCTCCTCCCACTGGAAACCTAACATGAAATTCAAGCATAAGCCATTCACAGCCTGGAACACAAGGAAGGTGAGGGACTTTAAATGGCAATAAAAGGAAATTCTCCAGAAGTGAAAAAAAAAAACTAACTAAGAAATTAAGAAAGCAAACAAAAGGCACTTAATGCTATGAATCCTATCTTGGTATATAAATCATCGAGGCCTATTGGACATGGGCTAGAAATGACCATAAGCTGGATGACATTTAAAATAATGGAAATGTCTCTCTCTTTATTCTGGAGACTGGAAAGTCCAATGTCTAGGAGCTAGCTGGGTTTTGTTGGATGACGGCTCACCCTCTTTCACAGGTAATTTCGCTTAGGATCCCCATCGTACAATGGGAAAGGGCACCTAGTTGGAACCATCTTTAATGGTAAAGAAGTTGTAGAATTAGACTTCTAGTCACAGCTGTGGAAGTCCTGAAATGAACTCACATTGCTTTTGTGGGACCCCACCCACCTCCATTGTAGGGAGAGACTGTCTCAAACAAGGACCTGGAGAAGACGGAGAGAGTGAGCGGGGCAGGGACAAGCGGTATTTATCCTCTGCTCCCTTGCCCTAGGGCACTGCTTGACCAGGTCCTTCAGGCCTTGAGCCTTGATCTTTCTTTCTGGTGGGCGGGCCTTGAGCTTGAGTTAGCCTAGACCTTTTCTCTCCAGTTGTAGTAAAGGCCACAGTAACAGGAAAGGAAACGGAAGGCAGAGACAGCAGCAGGAGGACACTCATGATGAGGTGGTGACCATGGGCTTGGACCCCGGAGCGACTTCAGGAGGTTTTATGAGAATGAGCTCCAAGGTTGAGGTCTCAGGAGCCCCAAATTATCTTTTTCTGGTGGGGGCGAGATATTAGCAGTGCTAGGATGGATGTGAACAGGGGAGGCACATTCAGCT
>NC_046163.1:17577694-17588474 GCF_011064425.1 Rattus rattus | reverse complement strand
GCCTCTTGATGAACCTGGAGATCACCATTTTAGGCTGCTCTGACTCAGTTCCTGGTACCTTCACTCCGTCTTCCTCAGGTCTGGGGTTACAGGGCATTCCTCCACAGCCAGCTCCGTGTGGGGCCAGTGACACAAACTCAGTTCCTCATACTTGTGCAGCAAGCACTTGGTCCCATGAGCCTTCTCCTCTGCCCCAGGCCAGGGATGTTTTTTTCAATGTTAGTTTTTCTTCTTGAGTCTTAAACTCTGCAGCCCTCAGAATTTAGGTCTTCTAACCCACATGCAAGATGGCAGTAGTGGTGAGTCACTGTAGTAATTTCAAGGAATTTCTCCCCTTCCTCAAGACCCTCAGTAGAAACAAACTTGCTTGACTCCTTGCGCTTGTGTTAGTTGATAACGTCTTTGTAGCTTTTACTCCCTGAAAGTGCAGCTTCTTCATTTCAGCCCGAGGGTGTAGTGCTGACTCTGCTTCAACTGCTCCTGAGAAAACACAGCTGTTCTCAGAGCCTCCTCATCCCGGGTGAAGAACAGCCTGGTGCTCACCCTCCTGAGTGAGCAGCGCCTGGGCAGGAGTGAGAGTAGCCTGGTTGCTGTTGCTCATGCTATGGTTTCTCTTCTGCTCAGAATGCTGCATGTTCTCTTTGCATTTTTGTATTGAGATCTCCCCCCATCTTTATTAAATTGGGTATTTCTTATTTACATTTCAAATGTTATTCCCTTTTCTGGTTTCCATGCCAACATCCCCTAACCCCTTCCCTTCCTTCTATATGGGTGTTCTCCCCACAAGAATCCGTTCACTGGGGGTTCAGTCTTGACGGACCAAGGGCTTCCCTTCAACTGGTGCTCTTACTAGGATATTCATTGCTACCTATGAGGTCAGAGTCCAGGGTCAGTCCATGTATAGTCTTTAGGTAGTGGCTTAGTCCCTGGAAGCTCTGGTTGGTTGGCATTGTTGTTCTTATGGGGTCTCGAGCCCCTTCAAGCTCTTCCAGTCCTTTCTCTGATTCCTTCAACGGGGGTCCCATTCTCAGTTCAGTGGTTTGCTGCTGGCATTCGCCTATGTATTTGCAGTATTCTGGGTGTGTCTCTCAGGAGCGATCTACATCCGGTTCCTGTCAGCCTGCACTTCTTTGCTTCATCCATCTTATCTAGTTTGGTGGCTGTATATATTGAGATTTTAAATGTGCATCAAAAATAGATAAATTTTTAATACATTGTGACCATAGCAGGAAATGTCAAACTTATCATTTCCCCTTCTGCTGAACCAGAAGGCATTTGTTCTGATGGCCCCAGTGCTAGAGACGCCCTGTCATAAAGAGTCCTTGAAGGCCATGATGTTTGGAGCAATCACACCAACCAAGAATCTTTTCAATTGAGAAACATTTAATATTCATTTTATATAACATAGTGTTTATATTCCTTGCTTATTCCACAGCAAAAAGAAGTACATGTCAGCTCTCATACCTTAAATCTTTCAAAGCTTTCTCTCTCTCCTCCAGGTGCTATGCAAACCTAAGAGACAAATTTCCACATTGAATTTGAGTGAACTAAACAAAGATGCTGAAATCCATCCTAGCACATTTCTTACATTCAAAAAAAATTTCCGTTAGCCTCAGTAGATATTATAAAACTTCCAGAACCATTGCTTTTAATATTATTCTTTAATAATTGTCAAAATTATTTTTTCCATTTATTTATTTTAAATCTATTTTTTTCCTTTCATTGATCATATTTCCAAGTGCTCTGGGACTTGGCACATTTTATTTCCCTCGTTAATTATTTTTGTAGCATCATTAAAGTTAGCACCATCTTGAATGCAATCTGTAAATGTTTACTCCTCTTTCCAAATAATTAAGATGGTACATAAAACCAGTCTTCTCTCTGGCTTCTTTACTATCCATTAAACATTTCTCCCCAGTCGGCTGACACTCCATCACTTACTCTTTCGATCTCTGTGTCACACTCAGCCTAGACGGCTTAGTCTGGGATGTAACCCAACGTCTCAGATGTCCTTCCAGACCACAGGACACGACACCGAGTGTCCGAGATGTTTGGGACAGATTTAAAAGCTTCCTGTCCTCTCTCATTTTTTTTTTTATACTTTTCTTTGTTGAGCGATTGACTATGTTTTTTCACACAATGAATGATTGTTATTATTACTCTTTGAGAATCCGAAAAGAAACGAAGACAAGAAAATTAAACCTCTGCAGATTAATGTGACTTTTGCAACAGCAATAAGGAAGATATTTAGTAAGTGTTATGGCCAGTGTAAAAGTGAAGTCCATAAATTCCCTCTGTACCAGACTTCTAGGACCATGGACGTACAGCACGAGCGTTTGTATCGAGAACAACCTAACAGCAAAATACGAGTGCCGGGGCTGGAGAGGTGGCTTGGGGCTACAAGTGCTGTCTACTCTTCTAGAGGTTCCATATTTGAGTCCCAGCATCCACATGTTGGTTCATGACCATCTGTAACTCCAGATGCCAGGGATCCAATACCATTTTCTGGCCTCCTTAGAAACTAATCACATCAGTGGTGCATAGACACACACGCAGGCAAAACACTTCCACAGATTAAAAAAATAACTGTAGACCACTGCTATTGGTGTGTGCCTTGCTGTGGCCCAGGTGACCCCCTCAGGCTGCCCTGCCAGGTCAGGGGGGCCCGAGCGGTGGGATTATGGCTCTGAAACGGATCCAGAAGGAACTGATGGACTTACAGAGGGATCTTCCTACTCAGTGTTCCGCAGAACCTCTGGGTGCTGACTAATGGCCGTCCTTACCAAGGAGGTGTTTTCTTCCTGACCATTCACTCCCCTACAGATTATCCCTTCAAGCTCCCCAAGGTTGCTTTCACTACCAAAATCTATCACCCTAATATCAACAACAATGGTGGCATTTGCCTGGGCATCTTGAGGTCACAGTGGTCACTAGCACTATGTCCAAAGTTCTCCTGTCAATCTGCTCTCTGCTCTGCAACCCCGGCCCTGACGACCCATTGGTGCCGGAAAGAGTCCACACTTACAAGGCGGACAGAGAGAAGTACAACAGACTTGGAAGAGAGCGAACACAGACATATGCTATGTACGTGTCTCGAAGGCTCCATGGGAGACCCTGTCCAAGAGAAGCCACAGGCAGTGGCTTCCCCGTGAAGCTCTGAGCTGTTGGCTAAGGCACTCACAGAACATGCTCTGTTTGCACACGGGTTGGCACTCAGCCATTGTGGCCTTGACTGTACCACACCGTTGATGCCAAATCAGCAACCATTGTTATGATCTACAGTCTTTCTGGTTACACTAAAATCCATCTAGGCCCTAATTTGACTGCTTGTGTCTGGGGAAACAAGCTATGCATGCCTCCCATACTTCCTCAAATGGTGCCACTACTCACGGTGGCACCATACAGGGGCCTAGTTTGCTCTCTGACCACATGCCCTTCACCTTTAGATCACAGTGCTTTCTTGAGGGCCTAGGCAGAGTGGGCTTTCTTCGTATTTTCTCTGCCAGGGTCTGCCACAGAACCATATCCTCAGGAATCTCCTGGAAATTGGAACAGCAACACCTGAAAGCCATCTTCTGCCACTTTCTGCCGTCTCCTGGCACCGTCCTCCGTAGTGCTCTGTGGTATGTCTCTCTCCTCAGGAAACATCAAGTGAGGAACATCAGGGCATTTAAAGCATGTAACACCCCAAGAAAGAGGACGGAAGTCTCAGACATGGAGAGGCTTGGGTTTTGCTTTTGAATGGGGTGAGGCTTCCCTTACCCTCCTCCCACTGGAAACCTAACATGAAATTCAAGCATAAGCCATTCACAGACCGGAACACAAGGAAGGTGAGGGACTTTAAATGGCAATAAAAGGGAATTCCTCCAGAAGTGACAATTGAAAAAAAAATAACTATAAGAAATTAAGAAAGCAAACAAAAAGGCACTTAATGCTATGAATCCTATCTTGGTATATAAATCATCGAGGCCTATTGGACATGGGCTAGAAATGACCATAAGCTGGATGACATTTAAAATAATGGAAATGTCTCTCTCTTTATTCTGGAGACTGGAAAGTCCAATGTCTAGGAGCTAGCTGGTTTTGTTGGATGACGGCTCACCCTCTCTTTCACAGGTAATTTCGTTTAGGCTCCTCATCGGTACAAGGGGAAAGGCATCCAGTTGGAACTATCTTTAATGGTAAAGAAGCTGTAGAATTAGACTTCGAGTCACAGCTGTGGAAGTCCTGAAATGAACTCACATTTGCTTTTGTGGGACTCACCCACCTCCATTGTAGGAGAGACTGCTCCTTAAACAAGGACCGGAGAAGACGGAGAGAGTGAGCAGGGCAGGGACAAGCGTGCATTTATCCTCTGCTCCTTGCCCTAGGCACTGCTTGACCAGGTCCTTCAGGCTCGAGCTTCCTTGACTTTCCTTTCATGGTGGGCGGGGCCTTGAGCTTGAGTTAGCCTAGACCTTTTCTCTCCAGTTGTAGTAAAGTGCCACAGTAACAGGAAAGGAAACGAAGGCAGACATTGGTAGCAGGAGGTGACACTGTTGGCGAGGTGGGTGTGACCATGGGCTTCTTGGACCCCGGAGCTGACTTCAGGAGGTTTATGGAGAACTTTATAGAGTTCTGGGTTGGAGGGGCCTTCAGGAGCCCCACCATTCTTCCGGTGGGGGCGTAGACATTAGCAGTGCTAGGATGGATGTGAACAGGGGAGGCACATTCAGCTGAGAGAGAGAGAAGTCAAACAGTCCTTTTACATACGCTTACGTGTTTGATTGAACATTTGTTTCCCAGATGGTGACACTCACTGTTTGGGAAGGCTATGGTACTTCTAGGAGGAAGCATTCCATGAGGGAGTGGGTCATTGGAGGCATGGATTAAGGCTGTGTATACTGACTCTACTTCCTGTTCACTGTTTGTTTCTTGAGTGTAAATACGGTATTATGTGCCAGCTTCCTGCTCCACCTATCATATCAGAGAAGTCTGCCTGCTACCATGCCTTCCCCACTAGGAGAGATGCTATCGATCCCTTTGGAACTGTAAGCTAAAAATAAGACCCCTTTCCCTTAAAGTGGCGTTTGTCGGGATATTTTATCACAACAATAGGAAATGGAACTAAGACAGGTATCCTTAAGGCCAATAATAAAATTGTGCTTGAGAAGTCCTATGGTCATATTTAGGTATTTAAGCCGGAGCAAATGAGGAAGGGATGGCTTACACTCAATTATGGACAGGACTTCATGGAAAAGAAGAGAGAAGCAGAGAAGTTGATGGAGAGGTGTCAGCCTTCCCATGATCCACAAGATCCACCGCTCTCATTTCCATCACATATGGTAGAGACGCTGAATCTTTGGGACCAAGGCAACTCTAATTTGCTCCGCCCAGAGCTCATTAACAGTAGCTGATCAATTTGTAATGAGAGATTTTAAAAAGTGAAGGGAAATGAATAGGAGACACTTGAGAGACTTCCATGCAAAGTGCCAGTGCGGTGAACATTTGAGCTGCTTATGTTTTGACCAGGAACTTGAAGTGAGGAAAGTGAATGGTATTAAAACAAAGACTAAGTGGAGAGGTGGTGGCCTGACCGATCTCTGTGAGTTCAAGGCCAGCATGAAATATAGGGTAAGTTCTGGGACAGTCAGGGCTACAGAGAGAAACTCTGTCTTGGAAACACCTAAAACAAAACAAAACAAAACAACCCAAACAACAAACAAACAAACAAATAAAAAATGGAAACAAAACTGTTTGGTTTCAGACCCAGACAAGGGATTGAGGTATCTATTTTACATATCAAAGCAGACCTGTCAAACCTTGCCCTCAACCCTGAACTTTCCAGCCTAGGGGACCCTTCCCTATATAATCCAGACATCATTTTGTGCTCTCTGTCTCTGTCTCTGTCTCTCTGTCACTCTCTCTCTGTCTCTGTCTCTCTGTCTCTGTTTCTCTCTCTTTGTCTGTCTCTACCTCTCTGTTTTTCCGCCTATCTGTCTTTCTCTCTCTCTCTTTCTCTCTTTTCTGTTCCTCTGTGAGTTCAAGAGTTCTTCCTGCCATGGCAACTCTCCAGGCTTCAATCCTGGGCAGGGGGCAGGGAGTAGGGGGCTAAGGGGACAGGAGAAGGGGGGAAGGAGGAGGGGGAGGGGACAGCAAGCAGGGGGATCTTAAAGCCAAACCACCCCTCCCATCAACTGACTGTGCATAGCTACTGAGGCGCACAGGAACACTACATGGGGGATGATACAGACACAGGCCATAGACACAAATATTCTCAGGCAAAGACTGGGACGCTGGCATAAAAGTAGCCCAACTCCTGGTAAAATGAGGATATCCAGCTGCAGAAATAGACACAGGGGCTGGCCACCTCAGAGGAAGCATGAGTTGGAAGACAAGGGAGCAATAGCTGGCAGGGTGGGCTTCATGCTAATAGGTGGGAGGGCTGACTACCGCACCTGAATTCCACCCAGTAAGACAGGAAGTGGGTAGCCGGCACCCATTCCATTCTGGTTTGAGCTGATTGAACTCCAGAGATAACAGCATCTGGTCCTTCCACCTTCAGCTTTAACTCCAAAAGCAGTGCTGCTCCAGCTCAAGGGACAAGGAATTGATCTATCCGGCAAGGAGGAAATCTGGCCGATATCGTATTTTTATAGAACTTCATCTTAAAATTAAACATTACTCTCACATTCTTAGTTTTAACCGTGTCACTTCAGTTTGATTTTCTCGCTTCAGCTCTCTGAGTGCTCTGCCTTTGACCGTGTCTGTTGTGTCATCCCTGTGAGTTTTCTTACCTCTTAGCCATGGGCTTGTCCTTGTTCCTACTTGACTTCCTTTCTGCCTTTCCCTTTATCTTCTTTGTCCCTCTTACCTATAGCTTTCCTTAACTTTAAACTTCATTTGTTCCAAGGATAGCTTTACACCCACTGAACAACTAGTTGTGTCTGAACTCCTGTACTCTACTCTTTGCTTCCCCATTCCCTAGAGTTTTGAGACCGCAGGGATGCCCAGGCAAGCTCCTAGTTTCCTTCTTGTTTGCTACCCTGAAGTAGTCGCTCCTCTCTTACTGCACCCCATCTCTGCCTTACCTTCTCAACTTCAAGGAAGCTTCCTTGGGCTACCCAGACTTTCTTAGGCCTGAACCCTGAACTTATTACTGGAATCCTTTGCACACACATTCTTTGTTTTGTCCTATAGGAACCTTTTGACTCTCCTCAGGTAGTCATCCCCTGGGCTAGCTAAGTGCCCTCCCTGCCTGCTTCAACCTTTGTTTACTGGACTGTTACTGCTCTCCACACTCCTGCTGGTTGACCACCTTCCTATCTACCTCCTGTACATGGAGGCTCCTACTCATTTGGGTGAGGGTGGGCAGGAAGTCCTGGCCCCATTCATTCCGCCCAACTGCTACTTATTCAAGATTTCTACAAAATGTGTTTGGCTTTTGGGAAGACCCGTGTTTCCACACAGGTAGAAAAGAAAAAATGAAGGCTAAGTTAGGGAAAACTTCTCTGCAGAGATGAAGCTAAATCAGTATACTCAATGGAAATACTCAGGGGTTTGCTAGGAGGTTAGAGATTCTCATGGTTACTCTTTATCCTTGTCCCCAGTAGTCTTGCTTTATAGGTGATCTGCCCGTTACCAGTCTTATATCTTAATATACTTGGTTCTTGTCGTTATGTGGCATTAAATCCATTTGAATGAAGACTTGAAAGGCAAATTCGAAAAACCAAGTCTGATTTCTCCCTTTCCTTGCTAATCTGTGCACATACACTTTAGACATTGTTGTTCTTTCAATGGCTCAAGCCGCAGAGAGCTGGAACTATTTAGAATTGCTCATATAATGAACAAGTCACTATATTGTTTTTATGAAAAGGGGTGTTATAATGGGAATCTAGAATTCAAGACATCAAGGCAATTTTTCTATTCTACATTTCGTTAATGTTGCACTTAGCCAGTGTACTTTAGCTCATCTTTAATACAGTGTAGGAACTGCAGGGCAGCTTAGACCCTGACGACAAATGTCTAAGGTCTTTTATAGTTTGGTACACAAAGCTAAAATCAGCATTATTATTATTAATAAGAAACTGATGTTTAAATTATATCTATTTTCATTTTGCTTTTGTTCAAACTGTCATATGTATAACCGTATAACCTTACTTTTAAAAGTACATTGAGTTAAGGTGGGAGGATTGTGTCAAGCTGTGTATACCGTGAACATTACTTTCAACAGAATTGGTCCGGAGAAAGGAGACAGAGGGTCTAATTAGAAACGGAATCTCACAACCATTCTGAGATTGCCAAGAAACACAATCAATAGAATCGTAAACCCAAGGTAATCTGTTAATTTTACTGTCTAAGAAAATGTCTCAACTTCCTCACTACGCAAAAATTCAAAGAAATCCAAATAAGCTTGTCTGGAAATGGTAGAGCATGCGGAAGAATAGGTTTGGGGACATTTCCTATCTAAGCTACCTGACTGGAGGTATTAATGTGGAATTTTGTTAATGTAAACTTTATGCCATGTTAGACACCATGAAGAGATTTTTTTTTTTTTACTTTCTTATGTCTTATGATTTAAATTCAATTTTAATCGAGACGGCCATATTAAGACACATTAATAGTGCTTCCTATATTTTTATAAATAGGTAAACTGCATCTTTAAGGAACTCTGTGATACCATATTGGCTGATTCATTGTAGCACGTGTTGTGCTGTCAGAGTGGAAATCATCTGGGAGGCTGGTGTGTCATCACCCAGGGCCACAGTCTCTGAGCAGTCTCACTCTGTCATCTGGAGGGAATTAGTCTCCAGGGATTGTTTCCCTCCATTCTCCCAGAGGGAAGAGTGTTAGAATTGCAAATGTATTAATGCCCTCTCTTCTTCCTTATATGAAATTATATTAATTTGGACATGGCAATAAGAGAAAGCTTCAGCCACGAGATTTTCTAACCACTGCAATATACAGCTGAGGGAACCCGTTTGTGTCATAGTTAGGGTTTCTAATCCTGTGATAACACACTACAGCCAAAAGCAGCTTGGAGAGAGAGGAAAGCGTTTACTTCGTCTTCCACCTCCTCTGTTCACCAGCCAGGGAAGTCAGGACAGGAACTCAAGCCCAGAGCAGAAACTGGAGCAGAGGCTATAAAGGAAGCCCCTTACTGGTTTGCTCTCTGTGCTTTGTGTAATATTCTTTCATATGGCGCCCAGGAGCACATACCACCCTGGGGGTGGCACCACCCACAGTAGGCTGGGTTCTTCCCCATTGACCCCTAATTAAGAAAACACACTATAGATTTGCTGACAGGCTGATCCTGTGGAAGAAGTCTCTCAATTGAGCCTTTTTCTTGTCAGACAACTGTTGTCTAAAGTTGACAAAGTACTACCCAGAACAGTATGCATGTTCTCTATAGGTGTCTTTGAGTGGGATTCAGATCAGTTATTTAGGAGAATGGTGGATTGGGCCATGACAAACTGATGGCCACCGGGTATGCTGCTGCTGCTGCTGCTGCTGGTGGTGGTGGTGGTATACGCTGCCATCTTTTACTTTTCTGTTGTTGCTCATCCAATTAGATTCCCAAAGGGACAATTTTGGAGTTTTGGGTTCTTTGAAGAACACAGAAACATTATGGGAATATGTTTTCATTCTAATAGGTAGGGCTGCTTCAGATTGTCGGAAAGAACTGACTGTGATTTGCCTTGTGCTCTACTAGGGGGGTGATTTTGCCAGTGGAAGATTGTTTCTGCGATGGTGTGATGTTTGGGATTCTAGAGGGTATATAAATGCTTGGGCCTGGAAAGGCAGAAGAAGAAAGAGAAGAGGAGGAAGAGGAGGAGGAGGGGGGAGGAAGAAGAAGAAGAAGAAGGGGAGGAAGAAGAAGAAGAAGAAGGAGAAGAAGAAGAAGAAGAAGGAGGAGGAGGAGGAGTAGGAGGAGGAGGAGGAGGAGGAGGAGGAGAAGAAGAAGAAGAAGAAGAAGAAGAAGAAGAAGAAGAAGAAGAAGAAGAAGAAGAAGAAGAAGAAGAAGAAGAAGGTGACAGTGAATATCAAATTTGCCCCAAGGAACTCAATGCCCCTAATCAGCAGGAAGTAGTATAATGAGAACGTTGCTCCTTTTCTTTTCTATCCTTTTAACTCTCCTATCTAGTGTTACATAGGGTGGAGAAGGGTGGAAGGAAAAAGCACCCACAAAGAAGCAAAAAGACCAGTTATATCTATATATCTCATTTAGCTATTCATGTTTGCCTTTTTTCACATTTATTTATTATTTTTATTTATTATTTATGTGGGGGAGAGGGAGGGAGGAAGGGAGAGAGAGAGAGAGAGAGAGAGAGAGAGAGAGAGAGAGAGAGAGAGAGAGATGTATATGTCTACAGGCATATTTGTGACACAGTGTATGTGTGGAAGTCAAGGGACAGCGTTTGAGGATCGGTTTTCTCCTACCATGGGTTAGAGGTTAAACTCAGGGTCGGGTTTGTAATGAACACTTTCACCTACAGAGGCATCTCGCTGGTCCTGTTGCTTTTACATAGAAGAGAAATTAAATTTGAAGAATGTTTGTGGATGCAACTCATATGTGTGTGCACACATTCATGTGTAGGGGTGCATGGTGTGTGTGTGTGTGTGTGTGTGTGTGTGTGTGTGTGTGTGTGTGAATGTGTATGTGAGAATGTATGTGGGTATGTGTGTGTCTATAGACATGGAGGCCAAAGGCTCATCTCAGTTTGTTGTTCCTCAGGGGGCATTGTTCTCTTCTCTTCTCTTCTCTTCTCTTCTCTTCTCTTCTCTTCTCTTCTCTTCTCTT
>NC_046163.1:17572491-17577594 GCF_011064425.1 Rattus rattus | reverse complement strand
GAAGAAAGTAAAAATCTCTTCACGGTGTCTAACACGGCATAAAGTTTACATTAACAAATTCCACAGTAATACCTCCCGTCAGGTAGCTTAGATAGGAATTGTCCCCAAAGCTAGTCTTCCGCACTCTACCATTTCCAGACAAGCTTATTTGGGTTTCTTTGAATTTTTGCATAGTGAGGAAGTTGAGACATTTTTTTGGACAGTAAAATTAACAGATTACCTTGGGTTTACGATTCTATTGATTGTGTTTCTTGGCAATCTCAGAACGATTGTGAGATTCCGTTCTAATTAGGCCCTCTGTCTCCTTCTCCGGACCAGTTTCAAGTTGAAAGCGTGTTCCTACTTTGCACACAGCTTTGACACACAATCCTCCCACCTCGAACTCGAATGTACTTTTTAAAAAGCAAGGTTATACGTGGTTATACATATGATAGTTCGGACAAAGCAAATGAAAAATAGATATAATTTAAAACATCGGTTTATTATTAATAATAATAATGCTAATTTTAGCTTTGTGTACCAAACTATAAAAGACCTTAGACATTTGTCTTCAGGGTCTAAGCTACCCTGCAGTTCCTACACTGTATTAAAGATGAGCTAAAATACACTGGCTAAGTGCAACATTAACGAAATGTAGAATAGAAAAATTGCCTTGATGTCTCGAGTTCTAGATTCCAGTTATAACACCCCTTTTCATAAAAGCAATATAGTGAATTGTTCATTATATGAGCAATTCTAAATAGTTCCAGCTCTCTGCGGCTTGAGCCATTGAAAGAATAACAACAATGTCTAAAGTGTATGTGCACAGATTAGCAAGGAAAGGGAGAAATTAGACTTGGTTTTTCGAATTTGCCTTTCAAGTCTTCATGCAAATGGATTTAATGCCACATTAACGACAAGAACCAAGTATATTAAGATATAAGACTGGTAACAGGCAGATCACCTATGAAGCAAGACTACTGGGGACAAGGATAAAGAGTAACCATGAGAATCTCTAGCCTCCTAGCAAACCCCTGAGTATTTCCATTGAGTATACTGATTTAGCTTCACCTCTGCAGAGAAGTTTTCCCCACTTAGCCCTTATTCTTTCTTCTACCTGTGTGAAAACACGGTCTTCCCAAAGCCACAATAGCATTTGTGTAGAAATCTTGAATAAGTAGCAGTTGGGACGGAATGAATGGGCCAGGACTTCCTGCCCGCACACTCCCACCAAATGAGTGGGAGCCTCCACGTACAGGAGTGTAGATGGAAGAAGGTCAGCCAGCAGGAGTGTGGAGAGCAGTAACCAGTCAGTAAACAAAGGTTGAAGCAGGCAGTCAGGAGGGCACTTAGCTAGCCCAGGGGATGACTACCTGAGGAGAGTCAAGGTTCCTATAGGACAAAACAAAGAATGTGTGTGCAAAGGATTCCAGTAATAAGTTCAGGGTTCAGGCCTAAGAAAGGCTGGGTAGCCCAAGGAAGCTTCCTCGAAGTTGAGAAGGTAAGGCGGAGATGGGGTGCAGTAAGAGAGGAGCGACTACTTCGGGGTAGCAAACAAGAAGGAAATTAGGAGCTTGCCTGGGCATCCCTGCGGTCTCGAAACTCTAGGGAATGGGGAAGCAAAGAGTGGAGTACAGGAGTTCAGACACAACTAGTTGTTCAATGGGTGTAAAGCTATCTTTAGAACAAATGAAGTTTAAAGTTAAGGAAAGCTATAGGTAAGAGGGACAAAGAAAGGAAAGGAAAGGAAGTCAAGTGGGAACAAGGACAAGCCCATGGCTAAGAGGCAATAAAACTCACAGGGATGACACAATAGACACGGTCAAAGGCAGAGCACTCAGAGAGCTGAAGCGAGAAAATCAAACTGAAGTGACACGGTTAAAACTAAGAATGTGAGAGTAATGTTTAATTTTAAGATGAAGTTCTATAAAAATACGATATCGGTCAGGATTTCCTCCTTGCTGGGATAGATGCGAATTCCTTGTCCCTTGAGCTAGGGCAGCACTGCTTTTGGAGTTAAAGCTGAAGGTGGAAGGACCAGATGCTGTTATCTCTGGAGTTCAATCAGCTCAAACCAGAATGGAATGGGTGCCGGCTACCCACTTCCTGTCTTACTGGGTGAAATTCAGGTGCGGTAGTCAGCCCTCCCGCCTATTAGCATGAAGCCCACCCTGCCAGCTATTGCTCCCTTGTCTTCCAGCCCATGCTTCCTCTGAGGTGGCCAGCCCCTGTGTCTATTTCTGCAGCTGGATATCCTCATTTTACCAGGAGTTGGGCTACTTTTATGCCAGCGTCCCAGTCTTTGCCTGAGAATATTTGTGTCTATGGCCTGTGTCTGTATCATCCCCCATGTAGTGTTCCTGTGCGCCTCAGTAGCTATGCACAGTCAGTTGATGGGAGGGGTGGTTTGGCTTTAAGATCCCCCTGCTTGCTGTCCCCTCCCTCCCCTCCTCCTCCTTTTCTGTCCCCTCCTCTCTACTCTGACCATGCCCTGTCTCCTGCTCCCCCTGCCCCCTGCTGCACTGCTGCTGCCCCCTGCTGCCCCCTGCCTGCTGCCGCTGCCTGCCCCTGCCTGGGATGAAGCCCTGGAGAGTTGCCATGGCAGGAAGGGCTCTTGAACTCACAGAGGAACAGGAGAGAGAGAAAAAGAGAGAGTGAGACAGATAGACAGAAAGAGAGAGAGAGAGAGAGAGAGAGAGAGAGAGCACAAAATGATGTCTGGATTATATAGGGAAGAGTCCCCTAGGCTGGAAAGTTCAGGGTTGAGGGCAAGGTTTGCCAGGTCTGCTTTGATATGTAAAATAGATAGCGCAATCCCTTGTCCTGGGTCTGAAACCAAACAGTTTTGTTTCCATATTTGTTTGTTTTGTTTGTGTTGTTTGGGTTGTTTTGTTTTGTTTTGTTTTGTTTTAGGTGTTTCCAAGACAGGGTTTCTCTGTGTAGCCCAGACTGTCCCAGAACTTACCCTGTATTTCATGCTGGCCTTGAACTCACAGAGAACTCAGGCCACCACCTCTCCACTTAGTCTTTGTTTTAACACCATTCACTTTCCTCACTTCAAGTTCCTGGTCAAAACACAAGCAGCTCAAATGTTCACCGCACTGGCACTTTGCATGGACGTCTCTCAAGTGTCTCCTATTCATTTCCCTTCACTTTTTAAAATCTCTCATTACAAATTGATCAGCTAGAGATACTGTTCGTGAGCTCTGGGCGGAGCAAATTAGAGTTGCCTTGGTCCCAGAGATTCAGCGTCTCTACCATATGTGATGGAAATGAGAGCGGTGGATCTTGTGGATCATGGGAAGCCTGACACCTCTCCATGAACTTCTCTGCTTCCCTCTTCTTTTCCATGAAGTCCTGTCCATAATTGAGCGTAAGCCATTCCTTCCCCATTTGCTCGCTATCACATTTACTTTTAATACCCTAAATATGACCATAGGACTTCTACTCAAGCACAATTTTATTATTAGCCTTAAGGATACCTGTCTTAGTTCCATTTCCTATTGTTGTGATAAAATATCCCGACAAACGCCACTTTAAGGGAAAGGGGTCTTATTTTTAGCTTACAGTTCCAAAGGGATCGATAGCATCTCTCCTAGTGGGGAAGGCATGGTAGCAGGCAGACTTCTCTGATAAGATAGGTGGAGCAGGAAGCTGGCACGTAATACCGTATTTACACTCAAGAAACAAACAGTGAACAGGAAGTAGAGTCAGTATACACAGCCTTAATCCATGCCTCCAATGACCCACTCCCTCGTGGAATGCTTCCTCCCAGAAGTACCATAGCCTTCCCAAACAGCGAGTGTCACCATCTGGTAAACAAATGTTCAATCTAACATGTAAGCGTATGCAAAAGGACTGTTTGACTTCTCTCTCTCTCTCTCTCTCTCTCTCTCTCTCTCTCTCTCTCTGTGTGTGTGTGTGTGTGTGTGTGTGTGTGTGTGTGTGTGTGTGTCTTGCTTGTAGGTCCTGTCTGTCTTCTCTCCCTCTCCTCTCCTCTCTGTGCATATGTGTGTGCGTGAAGTCTCTCCCTCTCCTCTCTCTCCCCTCTCTCTCTCTCTCTCTGTGTCCATGCGCTTGGGTATGTATGTATGTATGTGTGTATGTGCTGTATGCTTGTGTATGTCTTCTCTCCTCCTCTCTCTCCCTCTCCTTCTCTTTCTCTCTCTCTGTGTGTGTGTGTGTGTGTGTGTGTATCTGTCTCCTCTCCCTCTCTCTCTCTCTTCCCTCTCTCTTCACGTGTCGTGACCTCTTCCTTCCTCTCTCCCTCTCTACCCTCTTTCCCTTCTGGCCAATGAAATCTTCTCAATAGGTTTTGTCTCTCATGGTTGATTTCTGAAATGTAGCTGCTTTTGCTTAGCCCCTCCCTGTATCTCCTTTCCTTTCTTCACTGCCACCATATTACAAAAGCCGTCACGATGGACATTTCACATTTAAAACACAGCATTCCCATCCCAACTCCTCTAGGCTTGTGGCGATATTTTGAGTATAACTTCAAATACCCCCATAAGCCAACAGTGAAAATACCAGAGGCTATAGTTCTGTGTCCGGCATCTGGGATTATAAGGTAACCACGTCAGTCTGAGCAGGCTGCCTGTAGCACACACACCTCCTCTCCTAGGTTGTCACGCGCTTTGCACGTACTGTTCTTAGAGTAAACATCTCCACGGGCCCACGACAACGTTAGCATCCTGGAGTCTCCCCTATAGCTTTGGCTTTACACAATGTTCTCTCGGGCCTCCCTTTCTCAGACTCCAGCTCTGATACACATTGCCTGGCTGCAGCTGCTCTCTGAAACTCAGAAGCAACACCCCAGGACAGTCTCAGTGTCTTTCGTGCCTCCAAACCCACTACCATGTGGACAGGACTGCCAAGCTCTGGCGCTAGCTTTGAATCGATCCTGGGCCAATCTCTCTCTAACAATCAAAGGAGCTTTGTTATCTGCAGTTTGCTTGTGAGAAACTTTGTGTCTCATCAAACCCAAATTAATCCACCCTCTTTAAATTCAACTTCACTCCCATTCTCAGGACATAGGCAAGATGAGAGCAGATTCCCGGCCAAAGCAGCACATGAATGACCTGGAGCTAAATTCCTTATTCTTCCTTTGCCTCTGAAACCCTCAGA
>NC_046163.1:16823489-16834068 GCF_011064425.1 Rattus rattus | reverse complement strand
CATAGAACCACAGAAGTTACAGATGCACAAGACTGTGTTCAGCTTTGCATGGATTCTGGAGATTTGAACTCTGGTCTTCATGCTTGCACAGAGAGAGCTTTACCTATTCAGATGTCTCCCTAGCCCTCTGCCCTCTCTGTTTTTTTTTTTTTAATAACTACAGAGAGATCAGTCAGTAACTCAATTAAAATTTTAATAAAAAACAAGAGCCTCTGATTTTTTTTCAATATTTCAAGGACAACAACAACAAGAACAATACGTTTTCTTATCTCTTAGGAAAGATGTGCGTCACCCTCCCACCCCCGAAATTTTGTTGTCTGGCATGTCTGGCTTTCATCTGAAAAAATATATAGGCAGAGTTTATGTTATACTGTGGGAATCACAAAACAATAGTACCTGCCAAGGCAGCGGTGTGTGTGTGGGTGGCTGGGGAAATGCTCAAATGGTTAGAGCACTTGCTACTCTTTGTTCTTTGTTTGTCTTGGATTTTTTGCCGGGAGGAGGGTTGAAACAGGATCTCACTGTGTAACCTTGGCTGGCCTGGAACTTACTTTGCAGATCAGCCTGGCCTGGAACTCATAGAGATTTGCCTGTCTCTGCTTCCAAGTGCTGGCATGAAAGATGTGTACCACAATACCCAGTTACATTCCATGCTCTTACAGAGGACTGGGGTTTAGTTCCCAGAACCCACACAGTGGTTCAGCGCCATCCAGAACTCTAGTTCCAGGGAATTGGACCTGTTCTGATTTCAACCAGGCACATCTGTGTTACACAGACATGCATATGGGCAAAGTACTGATACAAATAAGATAAATAAATCTAAAAATAAATTCCCAAAACATTAGACTACAGACATGAACTTAAAGCAGAAGACCTCAACTAGAAAAGCCTAGATGCTACTTTTTCTTTTTCAAGACATATTTGACGACATAGAGATGTAAAACTTTTGAGCAGCAAACTACAAACAAAAGATTTTTTAAAAAATTGAGCAAACGAGATAGAGCAGGAAATACTCCCAGTGACTACAACAGGAGAGCCTAGTGTCTGCCCATGAAAAACCCAACTTCAAAGAAACCAAGAGCAGAGAGAGAGAGAGGAGTAAGCAGAGACGCTCAATACTAAAAAGAAGGACGAGCATCTACATACATAAAGAACACCAACAACGGGACGGGAGCCCATACCAAAATGGTCAAACAATGAATCAGGCAAACATTTGCAATGCCTGATATTGTAGGTATATTGTCTACAATACACATAGATCTCTAGTAGGAAAGGAGCCCATGCACATACTGAACTGGTCAGAGACCATCTACAGAAGAGTCATAAATGCCAAGAACCACGGGTAAATATAGTCAGACTTGCTGGTATTAGGAAAATACACCTTAAAACAATAAACTACACTGTTTTGTCCATTAGACTGTAAACAACAACAGTGGCCATGTTTTTGGAAATAGGAAGAACAAGAATACCATTAAGTATCTTTTTTGAGTTCTTGGGATAGGGAACTATCAATATCTATTTAAAGTCATACACATGTCTTCAGTGAACATGGTAATCTTTCTGGAAATCTGTTGCTTACAAAGGAAAGTTCTGGATATATGTGTAATGCCATTTAGTACACTTTAGGCCCCGAAGAGGCTTTGTCTCAGAAAGCAAGGTGGCTAGCTTTTGAGGAACATTATGTAAGGTTGGCCTCTGACCTTTACATGAACACACACACACACACACACACACACACACACACACACACACACACACGAACCTCAAAACACAATGCACCTACATAAACAAACATATCCTAACTTGTGTACACATGAACACACATACATATAAACACACATATACATACACACATGAATATTGTGTAAAATATAAACCAATGTTTTATAAATTAACAGTGACTTTTAATCTATAATCTGTTCATGAATATGAACCTGGAGAAAAACAAAACTATATCAGATGTATACAAATTCTCTGCACAAGAAGGGGGTGGGGTAAATGAGGGGAACAGAAGAAGAGGGAGGGAAAAGTAATGATAGAGAAAGATAGATTGGTGATGGAGATGAGAGTGGATAGACAATAGATAAACAGACAAAACAGATGTGTATGCTCTAGGATATATGGCATTGACTCTCGTGAAATACTATGTGTCTATCTGTAGGCATGTGTGTTACGTATGAGGGAAACAAAGGCATAGAGAAAACATAAAGAGTTATTAGAACCAGAAATTCCGGTTCATGTCTGAAATTCTAACATTTGGGAGGGTGAGGCAGAAGACTTGTTATGAGTTCAAAGCCGGCCTGGGCTACCAATAAGACCCTTTCTTTTCTTTTTTTTTTTTTTTTTTTTTTTTTTTTTGGAGCTGGGGACCAACCCAGGGCCTTGCACTTGCTAGGCAAGTTTTTTAAGACCCTTTCTTTTTTATTTTTTTTTTTTTTTTTATTTATTATATATAAGTACACTGTAGCTGTTTTCGGATACACCAGAAGAGGGCATCGGATCTCTTTACAGATGGTTGTGAGCCACCATGTGGTTGCTGGGAATTGGACTCATGACCTCTGGGAGAGCAGTCAGTGGTCTTAACCACTGAGCCATCTCTCCAGCCCAATAAGACCCTTTCTTAAAAAACAACAAAACACATAAAGAAGTTAAAAACACTATTTTCGGAGGTATTTATGACGATCTGACAAGTGAAAAACTAAATTGGGCTGTGCAGATTTGAACAGGAACTCTCGTAAGAACGTTAGAGCTGGCACATGTATCCCAGTACCACCGCATGCAGCAGGCTGAGGCAGGAGCATGACAAGTTTCATGCTGGGCAACAAAAGAGGCCCTGTCAAGAAAAGAAGGCAGGGGAAAGGGAGGAAGAGAGGAGAAGGGAGGCTATTAGAAAGTACTGGAAAAGGAAGAAAAATTGTGACACGGTATGGGACCTTCAGAAGCCTGAACCTGTATGGAATATGTCTATGATGACCAACAAGCACATCTCCAATGCAGCTGAGTGTGTATTTGAATATTTAACAAGATATAGGGGCTAAAATGGAAAGACACTTTGAGGCAGAATGAAGAGGCGGTCTTGGCTTTGTCTCTTCCAGATACTTGTGCCATGATACTGTAGTCATTAATGGAAGCTTGGACTGTTGCCATAGCGCCTTTAAAAGTCAAATGTGGAGCATTCTAGAGAAAGTCAGCCCACCCCTTTCCATGCTGTGGTACAGATGTGCATCCTAGCCGCATGGAGAGCACGTGCCACACACTCATTCTGAGGACTGCACATAGGCACGATGGGCCTAAAATGGACATTAGAAACGAATGTAGAAGTACCCAAATTGTGGTGGACAGTTGTATATTTAAACTTCTTGGGGAAACATTATATAGCGGCTGATAGAAAAGAAAGCACGCCAGCGATCCGTAACGCAGAGTTCAGAGAAAGGCTGACTCAGCACGTCTGGTAAGATGCTGTTCACAACAGAGGCAAAACCACAGCCTTTCAGGCCTAAGACCAAGACTCGACTAAGTTTAGGAAGCCAGAGAACCAGGCAGCAAGCCAAAGCTGCATTCAAGATGCTCTGCAAAGGCCTATGGGAAAGCACCAGGGCCCAGACCCCACAGCAGAGATCTGCCAGCTCCCCAGACTGTATTCCTTCCCATCTACAGATTCCTGTAGCTTCGTCACAGGATGTGGAACGGGAGGGTGTTTTTCCTCAAAACTGGAGCTTAAGCCAAAGAGCTGTAGACAACAGGTAACAAATGACCCCATGCTCTAGAGAAAGACCCAGAAACAGCCGCGGCGGCACACGGAGTGGGATCGGTACTGTCACCCATTTCCAGCTTCCGGAAGATGAGAGTCTGCAGTAAGATTCTCGGTAGGCAGAGGATTGTTGTGAGCAGGAAGCCTGATGTTTTCTATCACACCAAATCAAAGGCAGCCTCTTTTGGACGGGGACCAAGTGACCTGATTTAGACATTGGCTCTAACTACAAGAAGGGAGGGCCGTTATCTCATTTTCCAGCTGGAGGCTGGATGCCCCACTACCACGATGGACCACATAAGCATTCGGGGCAGAAAATGTTTTCAGGAAACGATCCTATGGGATGAAAGTAGAGGCAAGAGCCTCCCTCCCTCAGAGCAGGAGCCATGGAGGAAGAGGGGTCAGTGAGAGCAGCCTTTCCAGCCAATTACAGTGTCCTGTACCAACTCCACAGACACGACGGTGAACCACTACAAGGGACTGCTTTGAAATACTGCACCCAAAGAACCACTATTTGCATGGGTGAGGAGAGCCCCACAGCTATGGGTGACACATCTGAGGACAAATTGGGAAAAGGCCAGGAACAGTATTAGGCTCAACACAGAAGTTTAAGCAAAAGCATTCAAATGCCTGCCAAGCACTGGCTACCAAAGAAAACTACAGCTGTGACCTTTGCCTCTGTCCCTCTCCACCACTGTCCCCAACCCTAAGGAGGCAATGAGCAGTGGCAAGGGTTGGGGGTGGGGTGGAGCAGACCTCTTACCCAGCGCTGGTTCCAAGCCCACAGGTCTAGCCTTCCGGAGCAGCATAAATTGGAAGGAGGATTGGAGTGTTCATATGGATCTAGGAGAACACCCTAAAATTGTTCTGAGAATGACAGATCATGCTTAAAAAGGTAATCTTAGAAGCAGAGAGTAGTAACCTTCTTTAGAGTGTGCTTGATAGGAAGTGACCAGGAGAACTGCTTCCTAACTCTGCTGGTGTCAGCCCCTTCAATGATGGAGTTATATCTAAGGTATCTTTTGCCTTGGTCATCGCTAACTGTCCTCGACCACCTGGACCTGAGATACTCTTCAAGTTTCTTCAATATTTTCCCCTTCATTCCAACCACGCTTTGCACGTGACTCCCAGTGTCGGCGACACTTCCTCCTTTTGGAAAGAAAGCACGGCTGTCCGCCTTCCTGCCCCACCTCCTTCACAGAGCTTAACCAGCTGGCTGGGGTTCATAAGAAATATTGCTTTCTTTGAGCTGACTGGCTGGCAATGAAACAATTTATTCTACACCATAACTACCATCCAGCCACAATCCAATATTCATTTGAAAAAATGTAGTCCCTGCACCTCGCCTTTGTATACTGTGTTGGTATGCACCTTTGTGCCTTGGCCCGTAACTCACCGTGGGCTCCCTAAGGGCAACCCGGTTATTAGCTTTTCCCAGGTACCCTCATCCTGTTTCCAGTGGTGGATTCTGGGTAAATGTTTGTTGTGGGCGTTTATGTTGCTGATGATTCTGGCTTTGCTCTCTTCTCCGTATCAACACCTCACTTCCTGGGGCCTCTCTCAGTGCTGCTTGCCCACAAGTTGTCTTCTGGATGAACTGGGAATGAGCCGTGAGCCTGCCGCTGTGCCGATGTCCTGTGGACCAGGTTTCTAAAAGGGGTCTGTTCTACTTTCTCTATTTGTAAAAGATGGGAGCAAGAGTATGTTTTCCTCAGCACAATCACTAATTATATTAACAGAACCAAACAACATAATGTTAATTATATTTCTCTGTAAATCTGATTATGTATCATTAGCGCCCTGCAGGATCGTTTCTGAGGAGATTCAGAAATAACTCATCCAAGAGGATACTGGCTTCTCAAAGGACTTTCACTTTTATCCTCTTTTCAATGTAGAAATGAAGATTTCAGTCCTGTAGGAACAGAGTAGCTGGGCCACGAATCGATTTGAATTCATTTCAAGGGCTTAGGCAACTTAAGGAAAACCTTACTTCATCGCTCATTCTCCAAAGGTTAAAACGATGACAACCTATTTTCCGTTTCCTGACTCTCAGCTAGTCCCAAGGAGAAGTCCACTGGGCCCTCCATCAGCTTCAGGTAGTTGAAGTAACAAGACTGACATCTGTTTGCAAGGAAAGCCAAGTGTCCTATTTCATTTGGAGATGAATATGTGCAGAAAGACTGAGGGGAGATGAGATCATCTGGTGGGTTTTATTCACCATGCTAATTCCCTAAATAGCCCAGCAAAACCAGTCCGGCAGTTAAATTACCTAACTCACCTGCCCGCGTCTGACTGGCTTCGCTGATTCTGCAGACTCATCAACCAGGCCCCCCATTTTCCCTTGGTTGCTTAAAAGTAGAGCAAGGTAGCCAGAGTCTAATTGTTCCCCCACAAGGGGGGAGGAAATACTATTTTAAGAGACTAAGGGCTGGGCAGGTAGCTCAGTGGTCAGCTATGTTTGCCTGGCTGTGGTTGATGCTAGTTTCAGAGATAAGATCACACAGACAGCAAGAGCATGAGGTCGACAGAGACTGCAAACGTAGATGGTGCTTGCCTAGAATGTGCAAGGACTTAGATTTGGCCACCAGCACTGCAAACACAATGCCAAAGACAACAAGAAATAGGAAACAAGAAAAAAGACTGAAAGGGATGGTAGCAGAAGAGGTCGATTAAGCATTTGAACTATGGTACCGGTGAGAGAGCTCAGGGGGAAAGCGTTCGATCCCTGGAACCCACAGAAAAGTGAAAAGAAAGAATGCACAACACAAAGTTGTCCTCTGATCCCCACATACGCTCGATGGCATGAGTGTCCAGTCACACACATCACAAACTTACACACAGTAATAATACATTTAACCGTTTAATTTTTTTCAGAGACAAAGATTCTCTGCATAGCCCCGGCTGTCCTGGAACTCACCCCGCAGACTAGGCTGACCTTAAACTGAGAAATCCATCTGCCCCTGAGGACTGGGATTAAAGGGGATTAAAGGCATTTGCCACAACACTGGGCAAACTTTTGTATTATTTTTAATTGTGTGTGTGTATGTGTGTGTGTGTGTGTGTGTGTGTGTGTGTGTGTGTGTGTATGTGTGTTTCGGGGGGAGGATTGTAAACATGTTTGTGAACATGGCTTCCTGCGGAAGTTAGACATGTTGGATCCTCTGGGACTGGAGTTATAGGTGGTTTTGAGTTGCCCTAGGGAGGTGCTGAAAATCAAGCTGGATCCTCTGCGAGAGCAGTTCATGTTCCTAACCACCCCGGGCTGTCTCTCTAGCTTCTAAATAAATAAATTAAAAAACACTTTGTAGTGTTATGAAGAGAAACTGATATTATTAGTACAATGACGGGAACATTTGAATCTATTCTTCCATGGACCTTTGGGTGCTGTACTAGATAATGCTTCTTCTTTCTTGCTTTTAATATAATAATACTGCATTCATTGAGGACAGGTACACCAAAGTGTTCAGAGGACAGTATTGTTCTTCACACGCTTTGATATTAACATATCAGGACCCTAGTAGGATAAGAGGTCCTGGATTTTCTTGTACAATGTCACTCCTGTTCTAGTATGTTAACCTGCTAGGTTTATGACTAAATATTATTTACCATTTGTACCTTTGCAAATTCTTTTGCTTCATAAATTAATTCTTTAGCCAGAAGAAAGATTCGTCCTAGCAAGTATTCTGATTTGGGATTTTTGAGAATATGGTTCAAAACATTCCATGAAGAGAAAAAGGGAGTGTGTTTCATCTCTTTTGAGCTTTCTTGCCTTGAGTTGGGTCTCTCCTGTCTGACAGGTTGCATGGGATATCAGAGTGGGCAAGATGTAGTCAGGAGAAGCAGCTAGCTCGAGCCAAGCACAGGATTCTGAGCAATCAACAGCATCCACCAAGCTGGCTTTGGAGATCCACCCACATGAGAACGACTGGCGGGGTCTATTACAAAGGTCGATAGAAATCTAAATGGGAGGGTGTCTTAGTTTGAGTTTCATTGCTGTGAGAGGCACCATGACCAAAGCAACTCTTATAAAGGAAAACATTTCATTGTGGCTGTTTTACAGTTTCAGAGGTTCAGTCCGTTACCATCACGGCGCAAAGCATGACAGCCTGAAGGCAGATGTGGTATTGGAAGAGCCCAGTTCTATATCTTGGTCCAAAGGCAGCCAGGAGGAAACTCAGCACTGGGAGGAGCTTGAGCACAGGACCTCAAAGCCCACCCCCACAGTGACGCACTTCCTCCACCAAGGCCTCCTCACTCCACACGGCTGCACCTTGTAGTAGTAGGACTTCCCACCACAGAAGGCAATCTTCAGATGAATTAAACATATTTCTAAATACTTTTATCTATATTTGCTTAACACATTAATGACAGAAGGCCTGGAATAGGGTTCTTGTATCTCTTCCTAGTTTGATTTCACCCTTGGGTCTACTAGGTCTGTTTTAGCAGCTAACTGCAGGACCCGTGGTAGGTGGAAACACGACACACAGGAACTCGAAGTTGGGCGCTCCTTTAGTTCCCTCTCCGTTGCTGTCACAGAATACTTGAGTAAAACGACTTAAGCAGAGAAGAGTTCGTGGTTTCTGTGAAGGCTGCCTAGCTCACTGCTGCGACCCTGTAGCCAGGCAGAACACAATGGTAGATGGGTGGGTGGAGCCAACGGGCAGAGAGATGTGGAGCATGGACTCTAGAAAAGACATAGGCTTGAAGAACCCACTTCCCCAAGCCAGGCCCCGCGTCGCAGCTCCTACCACACCCCAAATAGCACACTCTATTTATCACCCAATCTGTGGATTAACCCATCGATTAGGTATTGCCTCCCAATGATTGATTAACAAGTAGGAAAACATACATTTAACACACGAGGCTTTGGGGGATACTTCCTACCCCAAACAGGACAAGACTTCCGTGCCGAAAAGAAACCATTACAAAATCAGTATTGGACTTGTGCGGTGGGATGAACTGAGCAGGGAGCTCTGTCAGTTCTGGGATGACAGAGGCAGGGTAAAACCGACAGGCCTCGTCTGAAACCTGCTGCCGTAGAATTAGCACTGCCCTGATGACTGTGCTGAGCGGGCACTGTCCCAGACAGCTGAGCCGGTATGGCCCCTAGGCGGCAGGGAAGGGTGGCCGGCGGCCGGGAAGGGCGGCGGCTAAGGGGTGAGGGTGGGGGTGAGAGGGGAATTGGGGTTGGGGGTGGGGAAGGTGTCTTTTTGTTGGAAGACGGTGATGCCTCAGTTTCTGACGCAGTGAACACTGCTGAAGAAGTGGATCCTGTCGATACCATTGTGACAAGGAGCTGTCAGCCTGCAGAACTAGTGGTTTCCTTTCTGTGAGGACCGGGAATCAAATCTTTAATTAATTGTTGTTTTGGGACCGATTCTCCTGTTTTTGTAGACAGTGATACATCATCAGAGTTGTTTGTTTGTTTTTTTAACTGACTCAGTTTGTATTTTGCTCATTAGAGTCTAATGGTTGGTGAAGTGCCATTACCCCAAAACGCAGCCACAGCACAGAATCTTTCTAGATACTTGGATTCCACATTCTATGTGACTGCCTTTTTTTTTTAGCTGAGCTGTTGGTTTACATTTTACTGGAGTCTGTGGAACAGAATTCACTGTTTTTAGGCCTCAAAGCAGACTTGTGGCAATCTCAGAAAAATGAACCCCCCGACCCCAAACTTGCTTGGAGTTTGTTCGGGCCCAGTTTTGAAATTGGGTCGCTACAGTGATTCGATGGCAGTGCAGGGGTTGGGATGTTTGGCCATGGGCATCCAAAAGCAAAGGCTCTTGGTCCTGGGCCTGTGAGGTGGCTCAACAGACAAAAACCACTGCTGTCCAGGGATGCACAAGCCTGACAGCCCAAGTTCAATCCCTGCACCCATGTAAGGAGAAAGGAGAGAACCAGCTCCACAAAGCTCTCCTCTGACCTCCACACGTGTGTATAGCCTACACACCCCTCCCTCTCCTACCTCACGTAACACACACAATAATGATGATTAATTAAATTTGAAATAAAACTTCTCTTTAAAAGTAGAGAAGAAGTTGGTCTGTTGTGAACAGGAGAAAAATATGAAGCCACAATGAGGCTGTATAGTCCCTTTCCTTCTTCCTGCCTTCCCCATCCCTCTTCTCTTCTTTCTTTTCTGACAAGGGCTCATCTACTCCAGGCTGGCTTCAAACTTACTGTGTTGCCAAGGATGGCCTTGAACTCTGATCCTACGGGAGTATGCTGCTATGTCTAGTTTTATGGGGGGTCCTAAGGGTGGAACCCACGGCTTTTTGCATGCTTAGCAAGCACAACTAAGATATATTCCCAACACACACACACACACACACACACACACACACACACACACACACACCTGCAGTCTCAGTAAGTAGCCCAGGCTGGCTCGGAACTTGTGTAGTCCAGGATGGCCTAAACTTGAAATTTCTCTGCCTCAGCCTCAGGGGTGAAAATATCACCGACAAAACTTGGGATTATAAGTATGTGCTACGTTTTCTAGTTCAGGTGTCTACTTTAAGCTCCTGTTTCCGGCCCTTTATTCTGCTTTATTATGGGATGTTCATTACAATAAGTCTAATTATAATACATACAATAAACATTCTATAATAAGTCTAATTACAATACATATAATACACCTTCTATAATATGTTTGGTTTTTTTTCCAAGATAGATTGGGGAGCTTTTTATGATTGAAACATTAAAACAGAGGCCTGGAGAAATGGCTCAGTGCTAAGGACATTTGCCACGAACCCCGAGAGCCTGAGTCCCATCTCAGGGATCCACATGATGGAGAGAGAATCAACTCTACAAGTTCTCCTCTGA
>NC_046163.1:16800670-16823416 GCF_011064425.1 Rattus rattus | reverse complement strand
CTTGACTCTTCTCTCCATGCTTCTTTTCAAAGAGAGAAGACTGAGAAAGCATCCCAGGTTGTCTTCAGGAATGGGGAAGAAATAACCGTGGAACATCCCGATATGAAACAAATTTACTCTTTTATTTACGATGTTGCGTTTTGGTCTTTTGATGAATGTCACCCTGGCTACGCCAACCAGACAACTGTGTATGAGACACTGGCAGCGCCGCTCCTGGACAGAGCTTTCGAAGGCTATAATACCTGCCTCTTTGCTTATGGCCAGACTGGCTCTGGGAAGTCCTATACGTAAGTACTGTCCACCATACATCTAACTAAACACGTTTACGTTTTCTGTCGTCAGAAACATCATGGCTGTAGAAAGAATACAGTTGCTTTATTAAAATTAAAGAATATTGCATGTGTGCCGTGATTTGTGCATGGGTACATGTGCCTGTCTGTGGAGGGCAGAGGACATCTTTGTGAGGTTGGGTCTTTCCTTCTGCCTTTAGGCTCTGGGAATTGACCTTAGGTTATCAGACTTGCCTGCCTTTACCTGATGACCTATCTTGCCTTCCCAAGATTATAGTTTTGGCATCATGCAGATTTGGGCTCTGGTCTCATCCGTTATTCTAAACTAGATCTAGATATAGGCACACATTTGACTCTCTAGGCTTTAGTTTACACAGGAGGTAATTTACCTTGTAAATATAATTGTCTCTGTTTTGCTATAACTTATATTTCTTTCTATTTATGTATCTATATATCTATGTATCTATGTATCTATGTATCTATGTTTCTATGTATCTATGTATCTATGTATCTATGTATCTATGTATCTATCTATCTATCTATCTATCTATCTATCTATCTATCTATCTATCTATCTATCTATCTATCTATCTATCTATCTATCTATCTATCTATCTATCTGAGACAGGGTTTCTCTGTGTAGCCCTGGCTGTCCTGGACTCAATTTGTAGACCAGGCTGGCCTTGAATTCATAGAGAACCTGCCTACCTCTGCCTCCCCGAGTGCTGGGATTTAAAGTATGAGCCACCCACCATCAGCTAATTTTATTTTTTATGTGTGAGTGTTTTGCCTGCATGTTCGTCTGTGTACCACGTGCATACTGGGTGCCTGAGGAGGCCAGAAGAAGGTCGACACCTGGAACTGGAGTTACATATGGTTGTGAGTCTCCATGTAAGTGCTGGGAATTGAACCCAGGTCCTCTAGAAGAGCAACAAGGGCTCTTAACCACTGAGCCAATTCTCAGCCCTAACTTGTATTTCTTTTGTAAACTGAAGTCCAAAGATGATTTGTGTGTGTGCGTGTATGTATGTGTGCATGTGTGCTTACACTAAGAGAATTGATAGTAGGATATCTTGGTCTCTCTCATATTTAGCAGATCAAGACACCTCAACCTTCCTTGTATTAATGAGCAACTGTGAAATTACTGGCTAAATACTTGACTATAAATTATGATCCTATACAAGTACCTGGTTTTATTTTACTGAAGTGGGGTCTTAGTAAAGATATTTTAGTATGTTCTTTAAGCAGGAGGGTTTGAAGAAAAGTGCTCAAAAGGAAGTCTTTGCTTATATTCTCTCATAGCAACCCTTTCCTCTGTGTACTTCTGCCGTTCCCATTTTAAGGACTGAATTGAGGTTTAATGGGGTTTAGTATCACACGGGAGGTCATAGGGCTAACTCAGAAACTCTGGTGGTTCACACCTGTAATCTCAGAACATGGAAGGCAGAGGCAGGAGAAACAAGTTCAAGACTTGCCTGCAGTGAGACTCCAGGTTCAATCCCTAGCCCTGCTCCCATTCCCGGAAAAACGAAGTTGAAGCCCACTGTGTGGATATGCGAGACCCTGGCTTGAAGAAGTAAGGCCTGGATGTGGCAGGTTTGGTTCCTGAGCCTAGAGTCATAGATTTCAGCGATGGATCTCGGTTTCCGTGTTCTCTAGTCCCTTCCCAGACGTTTTTTCCTACGTGACACTTTGAAGATTTCTAAAGTAATCAATGTTGCTTCCTTCTGTCCACAATATCTTTCTAGGATGATGGGGCTTAATGAAGAGCCAGGGATAATTCCAAGATTTTGCGAAGACCTTTTTGCTCAAATCGCCAAAAAACAAGCCTCAGAGGTATGTTCAAACTCACAGTCACGACCGCCCAGACCGGTGGCCAGGTCGAAAGATGGCGTTCTGGTTTCTAGATCACGCTTCTTTGGTGTGGAGGGAGAGGGAGAGGGAAGGCGGTTCCCGACGCAGAGGCATTTCTCGCTGGGGGGCAGTGGTAGAGCCCACCTTATTCATGCTGCTGTGTTCTGGTCTGTGGCGCAGGCTGCCCTTGAATTCTCTGTTCTTGTGCCCCCGCCTCCTGAGTGCTGGGCTCCATGTGTGCACCACCACGCCTGGCTCCTTTGTTTCTCTCCTTTCATGCTGTGCTTACAAGAAGGTGGCTATTTACTCATTTATGTACTTCCGTGGTCAAGTAAGTGCACAGACTAAACAGCTAGAAACAGGATAGGGAAGCCATAGTGGGAACCCTGACTCCGCTTTAAAAGTCATACCTTTCTAGCCATGCCACTGATCCATTTCTCCACTAGTGAAATGAGCCAATTCAAGCCAGGCTATCTTGTAACTAAATTATCCTGTGAGTTTGAGGCAAATCTGTTCCTGCCTCTGACTATCCCAGGAACTCTCTCTCTACCAGGACTTCCTATTTCCTGCCTCAGCTAATAGGCTATCAGCTTTTTATTGACAGGCGGTGTTTCCATACACTACATAAGAGATTCTCTATACCATGTACCTCTTCAGCTTTTGCTATCTGGAACTTTCTCTGGAGAGCGGGATGCCTCAAAGAGGTCCACCTGTCTCTGCCCCCTTAGCGCCATGATTAAAGGCATGAGCCTCCACTCCTGCCTGCATTTTTAGAGTTTTTTGAGAAACCTCCACACTGATTTCCATAGTAGCTCCACCAGTCCACACTCCTACCAACACTAAGGTCCTGTTTCTCCACAGCCTTACCTGTCTTTGTAAGATGAAATCTCAGATTAGTTTTTTGCATTTCCTTGATGTCTAATTGTATATAACGCTTAAAAGAAAGAGCATCTGTGTCCTTTCCCTTGAGAACTGTCTGTTCAGTCCCGTAGACTTTTTCTTAGGTCAGGTTGTTCACTTTCTTGGTTTAGTTTTTTTTTTTTTAAGCTCTGTATATATTCTATACACGAATCGTCTGTCAGATGTATAGGTGCATTTCTTTGACAATCCATTTTCTACTGGAGAGGGTCTTGACTTCTCAGCATGGGCGAGGCCTTGTTCTTCATTTCTTCACATCCTTAGCGATATGCTAAAGCCCCATACACATGGTAGATAAGTACTTCAAATACTTACAGGCTTGAATTGAACTTTATCTAGAAGAAAAACTTGTTAGAACTTTATGTACAAGAAAAACTTATTTTATGGAGATAAAATTTAAAGAACATTAATCATTTTAAAGTGTACAGTTTAGTGGTACAATTTTTTAAGTTATACTTATTTATTGTGGGGCAGATGTGTCACAATGTGCTCCTGGGGGTCAGAAGACAGCTTGTGGGAATCTGTTCTTGGTTCCATCATGTGGGTCCTGAAGATCAAACTCAGGTCATCAGGGGTGGCAGTGATGCCCTTCCCTGCTGACCCTTCTCACAGACCCAAGTGGCAAATTCTTTATTTGTTTTCTGAGCCAGGGTTTCACTGTGCAGCCCTGGCAGTCCTGGAACTTGCTTTGTAAACCAGGCTGGCCTTAAATTTACAGAGATCCACCTGCCTCTGCCTCCTGGGATTAAAGGCATGTGCCATCACTGTTCGGCTTGACGTGGTAAATTTTTTTTTAAAGATTTATTTGTTATATATAAGTACACTGTAGCTGTCTTCAGACACACCAGAAGAGGGCACCAGATCTCATTACAGATGGTTGTGAGCCACCATGTGGTTGCTGGGATTTGAACTCAGGACCTCTGGAAGAGCAGTCAGTGCTCTTAACCACTGAGCCATCTCTCCAGCCCCAGGTGGTAAATTCTTTATGTGATCTCTATCCAAAAAATTCCCATTGCCCCCAAAGAAGACTATGAACATAATACATTGTCATGTCCCATTATTACTTCTTTCAGACTCAGGCAGTAACTAATCTGCTTATGTATCTGATTTTGTTTGCTTTGAAATTTTCACACAAGTGTTTATCATATAATGTGTAACTTACATGTCTGGCTTCTTTCACTTGGCGTTGTTCGTCAGAGGTATATTCCTGTTTCAGCAAGTATCAGTCAGAACTTTATTTTTCTGGCGGCTGGTTAATAATACAGGCTGCTTACATCTGTAGTAATGAACACTCCTACACAACTTTTCATTTGAATATTCTCCGTATTGGTTTGATGTATAAGATAGAAATGTGAGCCCAGAGCTAAATTAACGTTTGAGGGACTTCTTTTCCACAGTGGCATTGCCATTTTATATTTCTCCCAATAATTGCTCATATTTTATGTGTATGGGTGTTTGCCGACATGTACTGGTGCCCTCAGAGGCCAAAAGAGGGCATTGGGTTCACTGTAACTGGAGTTATGAGTGGCCAGAAGATCATGTTGGTCCTGGGAATGGAATCCAGGTTCTCTGCAAGAACAGCAAGTGCTCTTAAGTGCTGAGCCATCACGCCAGCCCAGTTTATTGTTGTTCATAGCTGGCCTCTCGGGTATGAAATGCTTTCTCACCGTGTTTTTGATTGGCATCTCCCTGCTGACAGGTGACGTTGACTGTGCTTATCCACCAGTTAGTTATGTGTGTTTCTCGGAAAAATGTCTGTCCAAGCTCTTTGCACGACTTTTAATTAATTATATTTTTTATGTTGGTGGTAGGAGTCCTTCATGGATTCTGGGTCTGTATCCATATTAGGCATATGATTTACAAAGTGCAAGGAGTCTTAAATGGGATACTTTGTTTCTCTTCCTTCCAGGTCAGCTACCATCTTGAAATGAGCTTCTTTGAAGTTTATAATGAAAAAATTCATGATCTTCTGGTTTGCAAAGGAGAAAATGGGCAGAGAAAACAACCAGTAAGATTTTAAATAATTTTTCCTACGTTTACTTATTTGTTTATGGGGAAGGGTGGCACATGTGTGGGAAGTCTGGACAACTCAGCTGGAATCACGTGGATCCCAGGGATTGAACTCAGGTCATCAGGCCTGCTGAGTGAGCCACCTCTCCTGTCCTTAAGTCATTTTTAAAAGTGTGTGTGCGTGCGTGTGTGTGCGTGCATGTGTGTGTGCATGCGTGTGCGTGTGTGTGTGTGTGTGTGTGTGTGTGTGTAGATGCGCATGTGTCATGGTTGTGGCTATCTGGATTCTTGTCATCAGAATCAACTCAGGTCATCAGGCTCGGGGGCAGACACTTTTACCTGCTGGCCCATCTGCCCTTATTTATCATTTGTTTTAATTCCTATGTGTGTAACTGCATACATTCGTGACTTCCCTTGAGCACATGTCTTCAGTTTTTACAAAAATACTTTCAACCAACCCTTTGAGTCTCCAGTTTAACTGCATTGTTTAGAAGCAGCTGGACATCTCACATGAAAATGAAAGTAGTTGTGATTTAGCTTATTTTTTAATTTTCATCAAGTGGCAGGGCATGGTGGCCCACACCTTTAATCCCAGCACTTGGGAGGCAGAGGCAGGTGGATCTCTGTGCTCAAGGCTAACCTGTTCTACAGAGTGAGTTCCAGGGCAGCCAGGACTATACAAAGAAACCCTGCCTCAAAAACAAAAAAACCAAAACAACAACCAAAACAAACAGTAAATAAATTTTAATTAGATATTGTTTAAAAGTTAAAAATAAAATATTTGCCCCATGATTTATTAAGACTACATGAGTCAAATATAGAATTTCTAATAGGCCAAAAAAATAGATGTTTTAAAAACAGTGCTGTTATGGAATATGCATTTCAATGGACTCGGGGGCACACATGCATGTGTGTCTGCCTGCGTGTGGAGGCCAGAGGACAGCCTCAGATGTCATCAGAGTATTGTCTACCCCGTGAGGCAGGCCGTCTCACTGGCCTGGAGCTCACAGTTACGCTAGACTGGCTTAGTCAGTAGGCCCCAGTGAAGCTCCTGCCTCCACTTCCCCAGCGCAGGGTTACAAGGCTGTGGGCCCTAGGGTTGGAACCCAGGTCTTCCCACTTCCAAGGCTATTATTGCCCCAGCGTGTACTTATTTGACATTTCATAGATCATCTATGAACAAGATTTTCAGTTAAAAAAAAAAAAAAGGAAAACTGCAGCTAGAATTGAATTTTTAATTTTATGAAGGACATCTCAACCCAAGAAATGAAAATTAAAATCTGTTTGTCTTAATTAAGTTTGTCATTGGTGACACTGAGAAACTTAAAATCACATTTTCTTCAATGATTTCTTGATTTCTATACAATTTAAAATTTTTAGATAAAGCTTTAAAAAAAAAAGCTTGCCACTTAAAAAGTGTGTCACTACAGCTCCATAAAGGTGAAAATTTTAATATCTGAAGTTTACAATGAATTTATTTTAGAGAGACTTAAAAGCATGTATAATAGCTACTATAGGATTTAATTTAAGAGTAAAAAGTAAGACATGTATACAGATATGTCTGTTTGTATATTATGCAGCTAAAGTCTTTCTGGTGAGGATGTTCTTAGTGTCTCACACATTTTATTCCTTTCTGGATAAATCTCTATCTCAAACTTGAATATAAAAGAACAGATTCAGAATTGTATTTTCTACTAAATATTTGTCACATTCTTAAAGATGTAATGTCTCCCCGCAGCTGCGAGTGAGGGAGCATCCTGTTTCTGGACCATATGTTGAAGGTCTGTCGATGTAAGTGTCCACTCAGCCAGCAAGAGGGAGAGCAGTGGTCAGAGCGGCCATGCTCACCCGTGGTCCTTATCACACTATGCTTGTGTCCCAGCGTTGAAACCTGTGTCCGTGCACTTCCCTGCTCTCGGTCCAAACCAGCTCTTAGTTCTTTGTTCTTGTATTGTTGGCTTCTTTCAAAATGCCTGCGAAGTCTGACACCAGCTATTGGCTAATCTGACTGTAAATGTCGATTTCCTTCTTACTCTCATCCCCCCGCCCCCCTCAGCTTAGAGTCTTTACAACTCACTTTTACTCCTCTTACTTTAAGAGGCTAAGCGAAGAGTTTCACACCTGCCAGGAGTCACTGACTCTGCGTTCTAGCGCTGTTCATTGGGAAAAGGAACAAGGCTTAATATAAATTCAGCTCTGTTCAATAACATGCATATTGTACATGTCCGTATGAGTTGGTATATGTGTGTTACATAGTAGAATATTATAATGTTAAGATTCCAAGTCTTTTAGTAGGGGAAAAGTTATAATTTCTGGTAAAAGTTTTAAGAAATGACTTAGGGGGAACTAGCATGATAATGTTTGTGAATTAGTTTATTATGATTGTCAAAGAGTAATAAAAGATTATTAATTTACTGAACAAGAATAAAATCATTAGTAAAATTTTTTTGTCTTTTTCTTAAAAAACAGGAATGTTGTCAGTTCTTACTCTGATATTCAGGTAAGATTGGTTCTATTTTATCTCATTTTAACTAGATAGAGCACAATGATAAACATTTATGAGACTATTTCCCCTGAATTGTTGTAAAGGGAAAATCTTGTGAACTGAATGTGCATGTTAAGTTTTAACCAACTAGTTGATTTTCTCAACTAAAATTCAGAACATCCTGTCACTTTAGAAGAATGGAAAAAGATTGTATTTGTGTGCGTGTGTTTGTGTGCGTGTGTGAGTGTGTATGATTTTTTTTGAAACAGGATTTTTCTGTGTAGTTCTAGCTGTCCTGGAACTTGCTCTGTTGACCAGGCTGGCCTTGAACTCACAGAGATCTGCCTGCCTCTGCCTCCTGGGTGCTGGTATTCAAGGCTTTCGCTACCACTGCCTGGCTAGAAAATCTGAAGGGCATTTGTGTGTGGGTGTGTGTGTGTGTGTGTGTGTGTGTGTGTGTGTGTGTGGGTGTGTTTGTGTGTAAGAAACAAATAGAGCAAAAGCCAAAAGTGGCAGTGGCCACTCAAATTGTTAAAATTTTTTTTTTTTTTTTTTTCTTTTTTTGAGTGGGGACCGAACCTTAGGCCCTTGCTTACTAGGCAAGCGCTCTACCACTGAGCTAAATCCCCAACCCCAAAATTTTTTTTATAAATTAACAAGCATGTGTGTAACAGATTAACAAATGTATGTGAAAATCAACTGCCCTTTCTCTTTTGTTACTTAATCTTTTTGAGTAAGTCACTGTAGGCCCACTGGCCTACTTCTTTCTTACTAGAGCTGGCTGCAACTGGGAAATAAGCAAAGAGCCACGGCGGCCACTGGCATGAACGATAAAAGCTCCCGCTCTCATTCCGTTTTCACCCTGGTGATGACGCAGACCAAGGTATTTTTTTTATTGTAACGCAATTTCACTTTTTAATTAAAATATAATTACATTATTTACCCCTTTCCTTCCTCAAGTCTCTCCCATGCTCTCTCCTTCCTTCTCCTCAATTGTATGACCTCTTTTCCTTTCATTGTTATTACACACACACACACACACACACACACACACACACACACACACACTCCACACTCCATTTGTTTGCGTGTCTATGATCTCAGGGCTGACCACGTGGTATTGGATAACCACTTATGGTCTTCTCTCCAAGAAGACTAATCCTGCCCCTCTCAGCATTCCTCAGGTGCCTGTAGTTTCTGGGTGGAGTCCCATAGGGTTTTCCCTTTCTCGATTAGTCTCTTGGTATTGTCCCTGCTCAGGTCTTGTTTAGGCAACTGTACTATGGAGATCTCGTGGGTGAAGCTTTCCTGACTCTTTTAGGAAACAAAATCTCAAAGCAGTTCCCCTGGTCCTCTGACTCTTACAGCCTCTCCTCCAAGATGTTCCCTCGGCCTTAAGTGCAGGAGTGTGTCATACACGTACCCTGTGAGCAGTTGCCTCTGTTTTCTGTGAGGGTCTCATCAAAGAGAAGCTTCTTTGGTGAAGAGTGAGAGCCACAGTTACCGTGCATATAAGGATCCGTATTTAAATTACAGCTCGGAATTATGCTACTTGGTAAAGTGGGGTAGCAGGTTCTCCTTTAAGATCCATGCCCTCATTAGCCCTGAGTGACTGACTAGGTTTACAGGCACGGTTCCCTTCTGTTGAGCAGGGTGTATTAGACAGCTGTTGGTCACCGAAATCTGAGCACCGTTATTGCACCGTTAGTAATGTCTTGCTTGCTGGTGAAGGTTGTAGTTCATAGGCGACATGGCTGGGTGGGACTATCTGTTGCTTCCCTCCCCTGGCAGCTTCAGGTCAGTTCTGGTTAAGACCCTGAGTCCTTTGTCGGAAGTGCACAATCAGAGCAAAGTCTTTCATTGGTGGCGGTGACTTTCATAGGTAAGAGTGCATAGGTAAAAGTCCATTCGTTTTGTGTTTGTCTTCTTTACTTGTAGACATAGAGATATAATCTTCCAGTTGGTTATAATCACAATCAAACTTCACAAAGCTTTCAACAATCATGTGCCGTAGATATTCTTTAAAGTTTTAGTCTACGATTATAACTGGATTTTTTCTGCTGTTAGACATTTATATTGATTTAAAATGTTTTGCTACTATACTGCTGAGATAACTCACAGTTGTTTGCTTAAGATAACTAAGTCTTTGGACTTTTGTTCCTTTATATTTGCCGCAATCTAAATGTTGCCCATGTGTTGTTTTTAGCACACCTCACGGATACATATGTATCTATCTACACAGCAGGAGGTGGTCTTAGAAAAATAAATAACTTGGGGGCTGGGGAGATGGCTCAGAGGTTAAGGGTACTGGATGCTCCTCCACAGGTTCCGTGTTCAATTCCCAGCAACCACATGGCAGCTCACAACCATCTACAGTGGGATCTGATGCCCTCTTCTGGCATGCAGGCACACGTGCAGACAGACCACTGTATACATAATAAATAAATACATCTTTAAAAAAAAGTTGTAACTTAATAGCTTCACCTTTTAAAGGCTTACATTGATGGCAAGTCATTTAAAAAATAAATCCCATAAACTCTCTTCGTGTTGTGTCGCTGTAGACAGAGTTTGTGGAGGGGGAAGAGCATGACCACAGGGTCACGAGCCGCATAAACCTGATAGATCTGGCTGGCAGTGAGCGCTGCTCTACAGCCCACTCCAGTGGGGAGCGACTGAAGGTAAGGAGGGCACCGGGCACTCCTCTCTGCCTCTCTCTGTCCTGGGTTGGGGGTCTCGCTGTGTCACTGAGCTACCCATGAACTCCTTAGCTCAGGTGACCTTCCTGTCTCAGGCCCCATAGTTGCGGGGACCACAGGTGCACCCCAGTGCTCCCCCCACTCTTCTCATGATGATGAAACTCACTTTGAGGACATTATTTTTAAGAAAGTGCCAATTGAATATACTTAACAACAAAAAAGTATCTTTGTCTTTAGTTTATAGATTGCCGTGGTTTACATATTGCATTGGGATTAGGTTTCAAAGAAAATTAATGTTGTCATAAAAATGTCAATAGTTTATGGAAGAAATTATTTACTCACTAATTGTATGAGGAGAAAGGTTTGTTTTGTGAAATAAATGCGTTACTGAGAAGTTAAGGAAAATAATAATTTCTGAATCTCACGCACAGGAAGGTGTGAGCATTAACAAGTCCTTGCTAACTTTGGGGAAGGTCATATCTGCACTCTCTGAGCAAGCAAACGGAAAGAGGGTCTTCATTCCATACCGCGAGTCCACTCTTACATGGCAAGTATCTTTCAAAGCATAAGTAATTGCCTTTGGTTTGGGTTTCGATGTATGTTTGCAGTGTATGCATGTTTGTGCACATACATGTACAGATGTGTTTGCCTGTGTGTGTGCGTGTGTGTGTGCATATAGAAGTCAGAGGTCGAATTCAGGAACCTTCTTCTATCCTTTTTCCACCTGATTTTTTTTTGAACCTAGATCTCTCACTGAATCTGGAACTCAATGTTCGGGTTTGATGGCTGGCTAGTGTTTGGGGTCCACCTAGTCCCCCAGTACTGGGGGTCTAGGTTTGTGTCTTAGTTATGACCAAGGCAACTTATAAAAAATCATTTATATTAGGGTTTCAGAGAGAGGGAGAGGAAGGGAGGGAGAGGGAGAGGGAGGAGGACAGGGAGGGGGAGGGGGCAGAGATCATGACCACAGTGCAAAGAAAAGCAGCAGGCAGGCATGGAGCTGAAGCAATAGCTGAGAGCTTGCATCTGATCCACAACCATGAGGCAGAAGGAGAAGGACAGAGACGGGAAGGAAAGAGAGAGGGAGAGTTAACTGGAATGACATGGGCTTTTGAAACTTCAGAGCCTACTCCCAGTGACACACCTCCTCCAACAAGGTCGCATCTAATCTTTCCCAAACAGTCCCTTTCAGCAATCAGGGAGCAAGCATTCAAACATACAAGCCTGTGGTAGCCATTCTTATTCAAACCACCACAGTGTGTGCCACCATGCCCAACTCTTATGTGGGTTCTGGGGACCTGAGCTCAGGTCATCATACTTGCACAGCAAGTACTTAACCCACTAAGCCATCTGTTCAGTCCCTGAAGAAGAATAATTGTGTAAGATATGGCGGGCTGGGATGATAAGAGTGCTTACCTAGTATACACACAGTCCTGGGTTCAGACCCCAGCACTGCTAAACACACACACACACACACATGCTGAAGAAAAGGGTGATGGGCTGATTTCATATCATTTTGGAATAGAGGAGAACTATAAATTCTAGAAACAATCTCTTTGCATCTTATAAATTCTGACCTGTTAACTCATCTGTAAAATGGAGATCACATCAAAACCTTCTTTTTTTTTTTTTTTTTTTTTTTGGTTTTTTTTGGAGCTGGGGACCGAAAGGGCCTTTGCTTCCTAGGCAATACCACTGAGCTAAATCCCAACCCCCAAAACCTTCTTTTAAAGCAGCATAAAGTCTTTAAAGAACATCAAGTCCTAAGAGAATGAATGTAAAGTGCTCTGCTCGTGCTCGTATCACCAAAGGTTTGCTCCGTGTGTAAAGTGGGATTGAAGAATTCTGTTTGCCTAGCACTTAACAGCTAGCACACAGCTCTTCCGTGTTTTATAGTGAGTGTATACTATACTTCTGGTACATCGTTACCCATATACATTTAATGTTCGACTTCTAATAAGCACAAATGTAGATAGATAGCCCCAGCTTCCAATGGTTTTACTTAAAATTTTTCTGCTTTATGATGGTGTGAAAACATTCGGGAAAAAATGACTCCTTGTTTTCAGGGCATTTTTTTTTTTTAATATTTTGTGTTTGCGCATGTTGCAGTATGCATGTTTGTATGTCTGCATGTTGCAGTGTGCATGCATACGTCTCACAGAGAGGGTTACCTCACATGGAGTGATAGCTTCACTTTTCTCGTCAGCTGACTGATAGCCCGTTGTGCGGATGCACACAGTGTCATTATGGATCTTCTGTTGGTGGGCGTCCGGGCTGTTTCCAGGTTCTGGCTGTTGTGACTAGAGCAGCAGTGGAGAGGATGAGCAAACATGTCCGTAGCACGATGCTGGGTTTCTTGAGTGTACATCCAAGAGTGCTGTAGCTGGATCTTGAGGGAAATCTACTTCCGGCTTCCCGAGGAACCGCCACACTGATTTTCACAGTGTTGCACAAGTCTGCACCCAAGATGTCCTGGCCATTATGACTGCAGTAATATGACATCTCCAAGTAGTTTTCATTGCATTTCCCTGATGGCCGAGGATGTGGAACATTTCTTCAAGTGTTTCTCAGCCATTTGTGTTTTGTCTTTCCAGAACTCATTTTTTTAGTTGGGTTATTTGTTTTCTTGATGTTCAGGGTTTTTTTTTTTTTTTTTTAGTTCTTTATATATTTTGGATGTTAGCCTTCTATCTGTTGGTTTGTGTTTTCTAGACAATTAATGCTATCAGGTGGTTGTAGGCCAAATATCTAATTGTAACTGGTTTTCTCCTTTCCTTAAAGGCTGTTAAAAGAAAGCCTAGGTGGAAATTCAAAGACAGCAATGATTGCTACCATCAGTCCCGCTGCTAGCAACATAGAAGAAACGCTGAGCACACTCAGATATGCCACTCAAGCCCGCCTGATAGTCAATGTTGCCAAAGTCAACGAGGACATGAATGCAAAGTTAATCAGAGGTGACTATCGTCTCAAATTCTATTATTCATTTTGTATGTATATGTGTGCACACTGACTATGTGTTCAAATATATGCATGTGTGCACATGTGTTTGCATGCTCTGTTGTAGATGCCCAAGGCTAATGTTAGGGGTCTCCCTAGGTTACTCTCCCATCTTTTTCACTGAGGCAGTTTCTTTCAGTTGACCCCAAGTTCCCCAATGTGTCTAAGCCAGCTAGCCAGTTGGCTTTGGGGAGTCCCTCGTCTCTGCCTTGCGAGTAGGAATTACAGACAGGCTGCTATACTCACCCAGCATTGACAAAGCTGCTACTTCCATTCTCAAGAACACAGCAAGCATTTTACCAAGCATGCCTCCCCCTTTTCTTGATTATAAAAATATTCCAGGGGTTGGGGATTTGGCTCAGTGGAGAGCAGAGCTTACCTGCCTAGCAAAGTGCAAGGCCCTGGGTTCGGGTCCCCAGCTCCAAAAAAAAAAAAAAAAAAAAAAAATTCCACAGTTTAAGTTTAATTAATTCCAATTTTAATATATATAATTTTAAGAAAAACTATTTTTCCATGCCTATTTGCTAATATATCCTAGTTTCAAAGCCGACAGTGATGGAGGAAGGTAAGTAGGCAGCGAGAGAGGAAGTGTGTGAGGGAATCGGGAGAAGGTTAGAAAAGAGTGTGGTTAAGGGGGAATGGCAAATGGAAATCTTTTTCCAGACTTAGCCATTCATCACGCATCGTTTTACAAATCTCTAGAGTTGAAAGCAGAAATCGAAAAGTTAAAAGCTGCCCAGAAAAACAGCCGGAACATTGACCCTGAACGGTACAGACTCTGTCGGCAAGAGATATCGTCCCTGAGGATGAAGCTGCATCAGCAGGAGAGAGACATGGCAGAGATACAAAGGTGAGTGCACCCGAACCCAAAACAGGAGAAACAGGAGAAACAGGAGCGTGGTGCTCCCCACTCAGGACTGGGAGGGCTGTGAGAGAACCGTCCCCTACCCCCACCCCCGTCTTTCTCACCACCTCTGTGAGAACAGAGTCCCTCACTATCAGTTGTCCTACGTTAAATGATTGCTGGTGTTCTGCAAGCTTCTCTGGTGGTCTCTTAATTTCGATCCTCCACAAATGGACTTTTAACTTCAGTGTTTTCTTTTTTTGCAAAGAGTGTGGAAGGAAAAGTTTGAACAAGCTGAAAAAAGAAAACTTCAAGAGACAAAGGAATTACAGGTATCTTCTCATTTCCTAAGCTGACCCGAAAAAGAAAAAAGTACGCCTGCGAATTCTACTTTCCATCTTTATAGTAATTCTGTAAGAAGAAATACATAAAGAATTAACATGGGGTTGGGGATTTAGCTCAGTGGTAGAGCGCTTGCCTAGAAAGTGCAAGGCCCTGGGTTCGGTCCCCATCTCCGAAAAAAAAAGAAAAAAGAAAAAAAAAAGAATTAACATAAAGAATCGTCAGAGACCGAGGGCTCTAATACAGCTCATAAAGTCAGTGCTGGTTTCTCTAGTTCTGATCTGCTCCTGCAGAGGGATCAGGCCAGCATCCGCGTCTTCTGAGCAGACCAGGGCCCCCCCTAAGTGGCCTTTCACCACAGCTCTCCTGTCCAAGTGGCCAGACCAGGGCTGTCTCCTGGGACCTTGACGCAGCAGCCAAGTTTATTGGTGCGGAGGCCACCACAGTTGGTATGGCTGTTCAGGGCCTGGCATTGGAATGCTGTTGGCCACTTGATCCATGGCTACATCAGGAACCAGGCTCTAAGCCGCAGCTCTTCTTCTCCATTCTGGGCTTTGCCCTGTCTAAGGCTGCAGGCCTTCTCTCTGGTGGTCACCTTCCTTATCCTCTTCACCATGGAGTCTCTGTGGGGTCACTCAGCCATCCCTGCTGCCCCCGATGCTGGCGTGTGCCAAGCTTTAACAGTAAAGCAAAAGAACCATCAGGATGGGAGTGTGGGGAGGAGAATATCTGGATCTAGGGTGTGAGTGCCTGGAGCCTACATGCAGGGATGGCAGCCATGGGCCACTACACCCAGTTAAGGTTTTCTTTTTAGTGGGAATGGTGGACTTGAAGAAGGGAAGACTGTTGGAAGGAGAGCCCTTTAGGAACTGCTGGTGCGGGTGAGGCATGAGACAGTGAGAGCTTGGATGGGGGCAGTGGTGGGTGTGGAGGAGGTGGGGTCAGGAGGCAGAGGTGCAGGAAAGGGGATAATTAGTTGCCTTTATTATTTTCAGACTTTTTATTATGTGTTTATGTATAATATACATCATGGGACACACATGCGTCCTGGAGATTCTGAATGTGGGTCGTCAGGTTTGGGAAGCACCTTTACTGAGCCCTTTTACGAGCCCTGGGATAATTGATTTTCGGGCCGGTCGTAATAGACATGGAAGTCAAGAATGATTCCAGGCTCTTGAAATGTGGGCGTTGCATTGTAAAACTGTAAGGCCGCTGATGTGGGGCGCAGTGTGGAGGTAGAGGACAGTTGACTGACCAGTAACAAGATGAAGAAATAGAGCCACACATTCGAAGACAAGAACTGTGTAAGTTAGGCTGAGGAGTTGTAAGGCTGAGGGAGGAATTTTTTTTGTCTTAGTTTGTATTTTTGGAGGAATCAAAACCCCCTACTATGGTGAAATCCAGAGGATATTGGAGAAGAGTTAAGAGCGGCAGTCGAGGACATTGGGCTGACAGGAATACTGTGAACTTGAGGAAAGGGGCTGGAGCCATGCTTCAGTCTTCACTTCAGCCAGTGCACAAGCGCGAGGAGCCGAGTTCAGATCCTCCGCAGCCGGGTAAAAGCAGGCTGTGGCAGAGCGTCGGGGTGCATGCCCGTCAACCCTGTGCTGGTAGGTTAGGGAGGTCAGGTAAGGAGAAAACACATGGATCCCTGCACTTAAGTGCCAGCTAGTCTAGCTCTTCTGGATGAACCTGCTCAGTGAGAGACACTGTCTCAAAAAACAAGGTGGAAAGCAAATGAGAAAGACAGGCAGTGTTGACTTCTGACTTACATACCCCATCCCTACCTGAACACACACACACACACACACACACACACACACACACACACACACACACCCCTAAAGAAAGCAGGAAAAGGTCTTTGGGAATGACCAGGATAACCTAACAGAAGAGGCAGGATTTGCCAGGTGCGGAGGTCCACGTCTCTAATTCCAGCATTTTGAGGTTGGGCAGGAGGATCCTGAGTTTGAAGCCAGCTTGGAGTACATTGTTACAGGTCAGCCCGATTTACACAGGAAAAAAGCAGAAGAAGGAAAGAGGTGAGATGAGGTTGGGTGAGATTTTGCCAGGCAGAACAAAGCATGGTAGAAGAGAAGACCATATGAGGGGAGGAGCTCAAGCAGTTTTAGATGAGGTCATGAGAAGTAAACATGGGAAGATGCCATTGGTTAGCTGAGCTCTGGATTTCTAGGCTAAGGAATCTTACTCCTTACTCTTTAGGAAGTGAGAAGCTCTTGCAAGTATCTGACAGGGCGTTGAGGAGCCCCCCACCCACCACCACCCACAGGGAAACAGGCAGGGTGCTCCAGAAGCTCCTGCAGGGAGGGACTCTATGTGAGCCAGTCTAAGGTGGTGCTGATGAGACTGAGCAGAAGTGATCGAGTCTGCGTAGAATGGAAGCAAGATGGCAGTGGTGCATTGATGTGACAGTGTATGGGGAGTGTGAGGAAAGAGCTGCAGAACCATGGGCTTAGGAGCGTCATGGTGACAGGCATAGAGAAACGCACATGCCTGTGTGCATGCGTGTATGCTGTGTGCGTGTGTGTTTGTGTGCATGCACATACATGTGTGCACATGTGTGCATATGTACATGTGAGCATGAGTGCATGCTTGGGATTAAAACCAGGGCACTTCACATCCATGTACTCTACTACTGAACTTTAATCTCAATGAACCTGTATGCAATGAAACTCTATAAAGTGATCTGACATAGACTTCTTTTAGGTGAATTTAATAATCTCATGATTTTCTTTTCTTCTACCAGAAAGCAGGCGTTACCTTTCAAATGGACAACCACCTGCCAAACCTTGTTAATCTCAATGAAGACCCACAGCTGTCGGAGATGCTGCTCTACATGGTAAAGGAGGGAATAACTACAGTTGGAAAGCACACGCCAAACTCAAGCCACGACATCCAGTTGTCTGGAGTGCTGATTGCCGATGATCACTGGTACGTACTCAGTCTCCTGCCACCGCCCCTTCGCTGTCCACAGCCCTCTGGGTCTCACTAGTGGGGCTGTTGTCCACATGAGGCATTCATTCATACCGATTTTTCTCAGTTCCTCTTCAACCCTCTCCCTTTTTGGGGGCGGGGAGGGCAGGGTTTCTCTGTAGAGCCCTGACTGTTCTAGAACTCACTCTGTAGACCTCAAACTTAGAGACCTGTCTGCCACTGCCACCCAGTTCAACCCTTTCTTTAAGGGAGGACAAGCATTGTACATGTGTTTAACAACAGATGAGCTCCTCTCACTGTAAGGTTCAGGATGATGCTCTCTGTGGTGACCTGATCTGCTATTTAAAGGGTAATTTCTTCTCTTAGAATTGTAATAGTAGACATCAAAGTAAACTATCCACCTTACATGGAAGACTTTTTGTTCGGATTGACAAATTACATTTTTTTTTTGTTTCCTGTGAATTTGTTCAGAATGGAATGATCTTGTGTATATTGTTGGGATAATAGTGTTTGTAAACATTTTTGACTCTTTGCTGTATTTTTAAATTATCAACTTTAAGAATCTTATTCCCACTGTGTGAATTACCCCATCGTTCCCTGAATTCGTTGTGGGTCATTGCAGTTTACTTTCAGTAGACATGTGAGTGGTTTTTACTTTCTTCCCCTTCCAGTGTTCCTGTGAGTTTCACCAGGATTTCCAGGGCAGGCTTTGCAGCGGTGGGCACAGGCGCTGGCTGCATGCGGGTGGCACCCCACAGTCTTGTGGAACCCTTAGCTCTACAAGTGGTCCAGGTCTTGTATAGTCCTAGCCCTTTGCAGCGTCTCTGGCTCATTACGGCCTTTGCCCTTCTTCAGCCTTAGCTCTCTGTCCTCCGTTTCCATCCCCTCACTCCTCCTGGGCTGGCAGCGCTATTGAACTGTCAGGCTGCCTCTTCAGTCTTCCCATTTTTGCCACATGGCCTGCCGACTGCTGTCCGTCGCTGTCACTCCCAGGCCGCTGTCTCTGCTGCTGCTGCTTTCTTTGTCAGCGGCTCAGCCTAGGCTATTAACGTAACCATGAAAAGAACACTGAGGAGAAGCCTTTATCGGGCTCTAACTGTTGAGACTCTGGGGTAGGAAACAGGAAGGATGTCTCCCCTCCGATTCAGCACTCGTGCTGAAGAACCTGCTTACGTACACCCAGAAGAAGGCGGGGGAGTGTTTGCAGCAGTCACAACAGACCTTGCAAATGAGCGTTTGTGTTTGCACTAGTCACAGAGACATTTCTGTAGCAGTAGTCGGTCTGCTCTGCTGGGTCATCAAAAGTGTTCCTTACCTGGCTTAGGTGAAAAAGATTGCTAGAATTCCTAACACAAAATCGTGGACAACTAGATGGAACCAGTCCTGGCTGAGGCTGCATCTTCAGGGGTGTCTTGTTTACTGTTCTTTTTCTATGGTGAAACACCATGACCAAAGTATGTTACAAAAGGAAGCACTCGAGTCCTCACTTGCAGTTAAGGGTTAGCCCATGACCTTTGTGCCAAGGAGCATGATGACAGGCGGGCAGGGTGCTGGAGCAGTGGTAAGAGCTTACCTTCTGATTCACAGGCAGCAGGCAGTAAGAGGGAACCAGACTGAGCCTTGAGAAGCCTCAAAGCCACTCCCAGTGGCACACCTCCTCCTAATTCTTTCTTCCTAAACAGTGCACCAACTGGGAACCAACATTCAGATATATGAGGGACTGTTTTCATTCAGACCACCACAGGGGCAGTCAGTGGTAATCATTCTGTAGTTTTATCACAGTCTGCAGAGTGTCCATAGTGGCTGGTGCTAACATAAGGATATATAGTCTGGCTGGTTTGGACTGATAGTCCTTTTGCTCAAGGCAGCCAGGACGCAAAGGGGAGTCCAGCAGCTGCTAATTAAAGTCAAACTGATCACAAATCCCTAGCCCCTTTGCTTATTTACAGTAGGATGAACATGAGGAATGCTAGAGGATCAGGACTTGAAGAGCTCATCGTTAATACTAACAGTGAATCTTATCAGGGCTTGGACGCACTTAACACCTTCTAGGCTCCTGGGTGCAGGGCTTGCCCTAGCTCTCCTGGACTCTGCATCTGCTGTCTCCTGAGAGACTCTGCCAGAGCCTGACAAATACAGAGGCGGATGCTTACAGCCAACCATTGAACTGAGAACAGGGTCCCCAATGGAGGAGTTAGAGAAAGGACTGAGGTAGCTGAGGGGGTTTGCAACCCCATAGGAAGAACATCAATATCAACCAACCAGACACTCCAGAGCTCCCAGGGACTAAATCACTAACCAAAGAGTACACATGGAGGGTCCCATGGCTCGAGCAGCATATGTAGCAGAGGATGGCCTTGTTGGGCATCAGTGGGAGGAGAGGCCCTTGGTCCTGTGAAGACTTGATGTCTGAGTGTAGGGAAATGCCAGGGGAGGGAGGCAGGAGGGAATGAGTGGGTGGATGGGGAAGCAGCCTCATGGAGGCAGGGGGTGGGGAATGGGATGGGGGCTTTCCGGAGGGGAAACCTGGAAAGGGGATACCATTCGAAATGTAAATAAAGAAAATACCCAATTTTTAAAAAGAGCTCCCTCCCTGAAGGAAGGCCTCAGTGAAGGGCAGGTAGTGATGTGGTTGCCTAAGTGAAGTGGGCCTCAGATGGAGACACAGTGGCCTATGAAGGAGATTGTGGCTGAAACTGAAATACGGGGCTCAGAATGCTGGTTGTGGACTTGTGATAACAGAGAAAATGGACATGGGAGAGCAGGATAAGTGGAATTGTTTAAACCTACACCTCTGGTGGGAGAGACACTGCCCAGCAGTGAGCCGCTTTGCTCAGATCCTTTAGGAAGCCTTAATCGAACTATTGTTCTCTTATTACAAATCTCAGAGCCTCGTCAGTGCTGAAGGTTTGCAGTTAGGACCTGGCTTTTGCTGCAGTCTTCCGTTTCTGTCTAGGTAGCCTTTGACATTTCCTCTTTTCTGAATAGGAGTTTCCTCCGCTTGGTGGCGTTTGTAAGTGATCCATCAGCTCTCCCCGGCCAGCCCGCAAGGTCTGTCTAGGGAGATGGCTAAGGATGCGCTTTGTCTCCCTGCCGCTCCTCCTGTGGAACGCCTCGGCTTTCCATTAGAAAAGCCGTTTCCAGGACAAGTGAGGCAATCACTTACCAAAGCAGAAACTTAGACCAATTTTAAAAAACACATAAAAACACTCTCATGGAGGAATCCGTTGTCAGTATTTTATTGTTTGTTCCTTGAACTTTTTTTTTTTTCTGGGTATTGTTTTCATCTTTCAGGAAACGTTTGTTTTAGTATTTTGATTTGTTTTTCCAAGAGTTAATAAAAAACACAGTGAAAACTTCCTCCATACCAGCAAGTACAATTGCTGGATGCGCAGCTGTTCTTTATTGATGTTGTTGGTGTTCATCAAACGTCCAAGTGCATCTGGGGGAAAAATAAAATAATTTAAAATTATTGTCGATTATAAATTGGTATGAACTTACTACAGGAGGGATAATCTAAGCAGATTTATCCTCTTAGCTTTTCCTCCTTTTTCAAGTGTCCCGCAATTACAACAATGCACCGTTTGTTTTAACAGTACTATCAGAAGTTATGGAGGAACAGTGAGCATCGTCCCGGCTGGAGAAGCGAAGACATACGTAAATGGGATGCACATCTCGGAGCCCACAGTATTACACCATGTAAGCTGGCAGGAGCTGCTAGGCGCCAGGGAGTCATCCACACTTGTCATCTAGGTTCTCTCCCCCAAGTCACGGACCTGAATTGAGAACTTTTCCATTTCAAAATTTCTATTGATTAACTCATTAGTAGCCTTCCTTTGTTCAAAGAGATAATGGTATGAACTGGGAACTGGGCTTACCGCTCGCTGTGTGTCCTGGGAAGACCTGGGCTTAGGAATCACGCCATGAGAGGCTGAAATCCTCACTCTCTCCATCCCCTGAGCTGACACCTTTGTCAAGATACTTAATGATCGATTAATGATCGAACAGTCCCGCCTGGTCAGGACACTTTCACAGTGCCATTAAAAGATGTCTCAGGAGAACTGGCATAAACTGTTGCAGTCAAATGCAGAATAATGGTCATTTTCTATGACTTCTACTTTTCAAGATTAGTGGAGAATTAATCTAAAAATAATTCTTGCATAATTCTTCTTACACCGTTGCTTGCAAAGAGTGGTATTCAGTTGGGTATCTGCTTTATTAATAAAGTCTGTGTTTTACTTCCCTTCCCCAACATTGGAATAATGTGTTGCTCATAAGTTATTATGCGATGTAAATGAGACTTATTATTTATACATAAACATACACATACATGTAAATTACTCAACAATATTCCATGTGGAAAATACTTAGCAAATGTTAGAGTTTCTATGATTTAAGCATCTATCATTGATGACACTGTGTCATTGTGAACTGTGGAGTTAAAGGAATAACAGGAAAAATAAAGTACTAAAAGCTAATATCTGAGATGCTGGAAAGATGGTTCCCTGGTTAAGAGCACTGGTTGTTCTTCCAGAGGTCATGAGTTCAATTCTCAGCAACCACATGGTGGCTCACAACCATCTGTAATGGGTTCCAATTCCTCTTCTGGTCTATGTCTGAAGACAGAGCACTCATATACATAAAATAAATAAGTAAATCTTTTTTTTAAAAACTTATATAGGAAATCATTGTCAGTGTTTTATTGTTTTCTCTTCAAAATTTTAAATGTATATTTTTCATTTTTAAGAAAAGTTTGTAATTTTTTTCATTTAGACTCACCTCAAATCATACTCTTTTTTTGGATATCTGTGTGTTTTAGGGTGATCGGGTGGTTCTTGGTGGAGATCATTATTTTAGATTTAATCATCCAGTTGAAGTCCAGAAAGGAAAAAAAACAAGTAGAAATAATCTCACAAGTGAAGGCCCAAAAGACTTTGAGTTTGCCAAAAACGAGTTACTTGCGGCCCAGAGATCTCGGTAAGTGACACCACTGACTGACATGTAGGTGTGAGCAAACACGTTCACCGGAATGAGCTGTTTCAGAGGCTCACCCTCCGGCTCACAGGGACACAGTCCAGTTCAGAGACCTGAAGTGAAGTGCCGCATTAACGAGCAAAGGGGACACTTCAGGGGAACTTCTGATGTTGAAGGCTAGCCCAGGATGCCATCTCAAAAAAAGGCTCTATTGTGTCTTAAAATGGAATTGGAACACTGTTAGTTAGCATATCATAAAATACCCTAATTTGGTTCACTGTGTTACCTATAGTATTTACTGAAATGTTTACTGTAATGTTATGTGATACGTTTTCTTTACATGCTTTATACATTAATTTAAAATCAGACATCTGCAACAAT